>NC_139810.1:28754363-29041863 GCF_963457635.1 Microchirus variegatus
GTCATCTACTATACACAGTAACCGGACACGAGTTAAAAGTTAAACCGCGACACAAGAGGGAAGTTAAACGATCCTCACCTTTGATTCCTCGGTGTCTCGATGGCAGCCGATGCGTCTTTTTTAGTAGATTCCAAAAGTTGCGCGATGTTACCGCTGCTGCATTCCGCGCGTTTTGCGCCTCGGAGCTGGATTAAGGTGGAGAGTAAAAAAAACCAGCGAAAAAAAATCTGCGGGCTTTAAAACAATCCGATATGTTTGCAAGTTTCCTCTTGACTCCAGAGAGACTCCGGCGTCTGATCAGTCGTACTGTCTTTCCCTCCACGTAACAATAACAGACAGGAAAGAAGTCACAGCTGATCCTGGGTCCGCTCAATCCAAAAGTTGGTGTGGACGAGACGTTGGATCCTTTGAAAGTCAGCGTTTTTGAGTGTGAATCAAGTGAGCAGGTGCAGGTGTGTGTGTGTGTGTGTGGGAGTGTGTGTGTGTGTGTGTGTGTGTCCTGCTGTCCTCTCCCTTCTGTTCCACCCAGCCTTCCCTTCACACTCCTGTTGGTCCCACAGCAGCACTGGACCAAACCTCTTGGTTCACCATATGGGCAGAATTAACCCTTTATGCTCAGCACACACTGCTCCACAGTCTCCCTCCCTCCCTCTCTCTCTCTTTTGGTGGAGATTTTATTAAAGGTGAAGTAAGTAGTTTATAGTGCCATCTAGAGGAGAGGCTGAAATTTACAACGAACTGCCCTTCCCTGAGCGCTACGGTGTCCTCAGCCGGTCAAATGTCGTCCTCGTCGTCTTTCTCCGTGTCAGCAGATGAGGTTCTAGTATTTATTCAGATGTATAAGTGTGTCTTTCGTATATCGTATCTGCTCCGTCAGTGGAGGCGAGACTTCAGCTACAAGTAAAGAGACGCTTGATTTGTTCTCTCGCGTTTGTCCTTACAGGCTCCGGTAGAAACATAACAGCGTCTCTCTGCTAACAGTGGCTATGCAACCGCGGCCCGTGACCATGTTATTTTACATGACTTTTTGAAACACTACGAAAATGAAACAAAAACTATTATACAGCGACTAGACAATGCAGGAGCACATAATATGTATAAAAAAGTGGATTTTGGGTTATATAAACCCGTAAATACTACACAGTGTCCCTTTAAAGGTGAAGTAAGTAGTTTATAGTGCCATCTAGAGGAGAGGCTGAAATTTACAACAAAGAACTGCTCCTCTGCTCACCCCCTCCCTTCCCTGAGCGCTACGGTGTCCTCAGCCGGTCAAATGTCGTCCTCGTCGTCTTTCTACGTGTCAGCAGATGAGGTTCGTGAGGTGAGGGAGAGGGCGGAGCTACCGCGGCCGTAGCAGACGAAGCAGAGAGAGAGGAGGCGGGACTTCAGCTACAAGTAAAGAGACGCTTGATTTGTTCTCTCGCGTTTGTCCTTACAGGCTCCGGTAGAAACATAACAGCGTCTCTCTGCTAACAGTGGCTATGCAACCGCGGCCATGTTATTTTACATGACTTTTTGAAACACTACGAAAATGAAACAAAAACTATTATACAGCGACTAGACAATGCAGGAGCACATAATATGTATAAAAAAGTGGTCATATAAACCCATAAATACTACACAGTGTCCCTTTAAAGGTGAAGTAAGTAGTTTATAGTGCCATCTAGAGGAGAGGCTGAAATTTACAACAAAGAACTGCTCCTCTGCTCACCCCCTCCCCTTCCCCTAGCGCTACGGTGTCCTCAGCCGGTCAAATGTCGTCCTCGTCGTCTTTCTCCGTGTCAGCAGATGAGGTTCGTGAGGCGAGGGAGAGGGCGGAGCTACCGCGGCCGTAGCAGACGAAGCGGAGAGAGAGGAGGCGGGACTTCAGCTACAAGTAAAGAGACGCTTGATTTGTTCTCTCGCGTTTGTCCTTACAGGCTCCGGTAGAAACACAACAGCGTCTCTCTGCTAACAGTGGCTATGCAACCGCGGCCCGCGACCGTGTTATTTTACATGACTTTTTGAAACACTACGAAAATGAAACAAAAACTATTATACAGCGACTAGACCAGGGGTCTGCAACCTTTAGAATGAAAAGAGCCCTCTGTGTGCCCTCTGCACCTAAATTAAATGAATCTGGAGCCGCAAAAAAACCTATTTGTTCCTTAAAATGAAGATAATATCACATATCACAACCTCTAAAGAGCAGAAAAACGACTTTTACATGAAATAAAAACGATTTTGTGTAGTTTATGTCTGAGTAAACCTGCCTGGCGTACGTGGATCTAAAGATAGGACAGAACTTCGTCATGTACACATTAATTTAATTGCTTTCAGGGGAGGTTTTTCAATTTGATGTGACATACAAAAAATATCAAAAAAAAAACTTTTCTACAAAGCTACAAGGAGCCACTGCAGAGTGGCTGAAGAGCCACGTGAGGCTCTAGAGCTGCAGGTTGCAGACCCCTGGACTAGACAATGCATGAGCACATAATATGTATAAAAAAGAGTATTTTGGGTCATATAAACCCATAAATACTACACAGTGTCCCTTTAAAGCTGAATAATTCAGTAGAACAGTGACGGGCAGCTGCACTTGTATACGGAGGCGTGTGCGTGCCCCTGTTTCCCACGCACCACACAGATCCACTTTTTAAAGAGGATCAGGAGCAGAGGACGTCTGTTACTTGGACCGTGTCACCATTACTTTTCAGCTCCTCATAAGAGACAGGTCAGGCGAAAAAGATTCCTGGGATTCCTGCGTGGCTGCTCCGCGGCGCCCGTGACAACAGTGACAAAGCAGGACGAGTGGTGGGGGGTCTGTGGACGTCAAACGGGGGGGGGGGGGGGGGGGGGAGGACACCCATGCAGTTTACACACAGCCTTGAGCTTGGAATAAAAACTCATCTCTTGTCTTCTTAGCGCTGGGCCTGTGTGGTCGAGCAGTGACGCTGGTGTAGCCGTGCACTGAGGACACAAAGGCGGACGGTGAATGTGTTCCGAGCAAAAGTAAAACAAACACAGTGCGGCGTGTCGGTGTTTAGAAAGGGCTCAGAGGAGGGCACTTCCTGTCAATCCTCACCAGCCTCACCAGCTTCAGTTTGAACAAATCTTAAGGCCACATGGTTGGTGTAAATGTTAGGATTTACACCACAGTTTCTCCATTCACACCCATTCACTCCCGGGTTCGAGCCCCAAACCCTGCATGGAGTTTGCATGTTCTACCCGTGTTTTCTCCGGGTTCTCCAGCTTCCTCCCACAGTCCAAAAACATGCAGATTTGGGGATTAGGTGTCTTGGTCACTCTGAATCAGGGGTTCTCAAAGTGTTGATACCTGAGGGCCAATTTAGGAACCCAACCTTGGACTGAGGGTCGCCAAAGGAAAAAAAAAAAAAAAGAAAAAAATCCCATTTGTAATCATTTTAATGACCATATTGCAGTTCTACAGTTTACACCATTGGTTCTCAAAGTGCGGCCCGGGGGCCAATGGCGGCCCGCAGAAACATTTCTGGCGGCCCCGCAATGAATTACAGTTGATAGTTTTAATCCAGGAGCTACTAAGCTTGTTAAATGTTTGTTGGACATTACTGGATACAGACCAATAAGTGTAAACTGTACAACTGTATTCATAATGTCTTCAAATTTTGACCTAATTTTTTTTTGTTTGAAATTTTTTTATTATTATTATAATTATTTTTTTAATTGTCAAATTGGGACAACATAGTATTGTACAACGTTTTTGTCAAATTTTGGACCAAAAACTTTTTTCCCCAAAAATTTTTAAATTTTTGAACGACATAGTATAGTATGATGTTTTTGTCAAATTTTGGACCAAAATTTTGTTTGAAATTTTTTTTCAAATTTGGGATGGCATATATGTCATTTTTGTAAAATTTTGGACCAAAATTTTCTTTGAAAAAAATTGTCAAATTTTGGACCAAAAACTTTTTTCCCCAAAAATGTTAGTGTCTTCAGTGATTCAGAGCGAGGAATCAAACGCACAACCTTTGAGTTGAAAGACGACTCGCTCTACCACTGAGCTACAGTCGCCCAGGTGTAGTAGTGGTTGTTAGTGGTTCGCGCTGTTGCCTTTGCAGCGAGAAGACCCAGGTTCGCGACCCAGTTCTCCGGTTTCCTCCCACAGTCCAAAAACAATAGCGATACAGGGATTAGGCTAACTGGACACTCTAAATTAACCCTGTGTGAATGTGAGATATATGGACTAGCAAACTGTACCCCACCTGTCCCCCCCCCCCCCACGTGACCCTCATGTGAAGGATAAAGCAGTAGACGATGGATCTTAATGCACATTCTTGGGTTTGATTCATTCACTGTCACACACACACACACATGAGTGTGAACTGTAAGCAGTGACCTTCTCTACAAGTTGGGCACCGTCCAGCTGTGACGTACAGGCAGTGATGTGTCTTTGTTTCACCCCCCCCCCCCCACAGGAGGCATCACTCTGTTTCCAGCTGAGGAAATGAGTCATGAGCTCGTGCTGAGTTCAGGTTTCCGTGCGCTCTCAACTTTGACCATGAACGCCGGTGCACACCGACCAACTCCCACCGCATCGCGAGCACCTATTAACGTCACGTGCGTCTCCCTGAGCCGTCCTCCATCCTGTGGTCTTATCTGACCTGCACGCATCCACTGCTGCCTCAACTTGCAGGAGATAGCAGGCGAGGCGCTCGGAATGGGCATCGCAGAGGCCTGTCTCCTCCAGTGTGATGGATTTTTTGAGGTTTTTTTTTTTTTTTTTTATCGCCGAGGCAGACACTGTGGATTAGAAAAAATAAACACAGCGAGTCTGTTTTTCAAGTCCACAAAGAGCTCTGACGGGAGGATCTCGTCGTCTGAAGGACAGGTAATGTGAAAATGTGAAGAAGACATTTATCCCCCGAGGCCGACTGAAGGCTCAGGATGAATCCTTGGTCCTCAGACACATCAATCACAACAATTCTAGGGGCAGAGCTTTGTCCCCTTGAGGGAAAACAACCCATTATTTGACCCACTGATGCTCTTCCCCTAAAGTGTATTGATGGACTCCAGACTGTTTGAACATGCCTGCTACACCACAGCCTGCCATGACCTTGAAAGGATATTACTAGGGTTGGTGTACCGAAAGCAAGTTTGTACTTGGTACTGATTTGCGTCAGTACTACTGAGTATAAACCTATTAAAGAAATAATTTTAATTAATTTTTCAAATTAAAATGACCCATTTTCCCTGATGCACTTTGACAGTGAGCTGACTTTCTTCTCAAAAACAAAAAGTATCTCGGAATGACATAAAATTTACCATCATAATAGTCGACATCGCCCTGAACAAGGATCGATTGAAAATATTTGCAAACCTCTTAAGGAATAATTTTAATGAATTTTTGAAATTTAGGAAATTACCCATTTTCCCTGATGCACTTTGACAGTGAGCTGACTTTCTTCTCAAAAACAAAAAGTATCTCGGAATGACTTGAAATTTACCATCATAATAGTCGACATCACCCTTAACAAGGATCCGTTGAAAATATTTGCAAACCTCTTAAGGAATAATTTTAATGAATTTTTGAAATTTAGGAAATTACCCATTTGCTCTGATGCACTTTGACAGTGAGCTGACTTTCTTCTAAAAAACAAAAAGTATCTCGGAATGACTTGAAATTCACCATCATAATAGTCGACATCGCCCTGAACAAGGATGCATTGAAAATATTTGCAAACCTCTAAAGGAATAATTTTAATGAATTTTTGAAATTCAGGAAATTTTCCATTTGCCCTGATGCACTTTGACAGTGAGCTGACTTTCTTCTCAAACACAAAAAGTATCTTGAAATGACTTGAAATTCACCATCATAATAGTCGGCATCGCCCTGAACAAGGATCTGTCGAAAATATTTGAAAACCTCTTAGGGAATAATTTTTATGATTTTTTGAAATTCAGGAAATGATCCATTTTCCCTGATGCACTTTGACAGTGAGCTGACTTTCTTCTCAAAAACAAAAAGTATCTCGGAATGACTTGAAATTTACCATCATAATAGTCGGCATCGCCCTGAACAAGGATCCAAACCTCTTAAGGAATAATTTTAATAAATTATCTGAGCTATTTTCTACCACAACATCTGTCACGCAACTCTACAACTCTCCTTATTATTATCTTACATTGTCAGCGGGGAAAAATGTAAACAACTCGATGCAAAATAAGGGAACAGGTGCTGGTGTGACATCCACCAACGTCACACGTCAGTGACTCTCAAAGGAGAGCGACTTTGTCAAACATCTTTGACATGTACGTGGCAAACATTCCAGTCGCAGCCTGCACGCCGCGCGCTCTCCGTCTCTCTCTCTCTCTATTAGAAGTGTGGTGATTGCAGGTTTTTATTATAGGGAACACAGCGACAGCTTATCATAAGTGCAGCTTCTCTGAGCCGTCGTCCAACATGCCACGTGTCTGCCGGGGTCGGCCAGCATCTGCACGAGAAGACGAGACTGACACTCTTTTCCTCGCTGTAAAAACGCAGCTGGGAGCACGGACAGCTGTTGAAGAGCAACTCTTTCCGTAAACGACACAGGGCGCACGCTTTTGGAGGGAGGTTTAAAGGGACACTGTGTAGTATTTATGGGTTTATATAACCCAAAATCCACTTTTTTATACATATTATGTGCTCCTGCATTGTCTAGTCGCTGTATAATAGTTTTTGTTTCATTTTCGTAGTGTTTCAAAAAGTCACGTAAAATAACATGGTCGCGGGCCGCGGTTGCATAGCCACTGTTAGCAGAGAGACGCCATGTTTCTACAGGAGCCTGTAAGGACAAACGCGAGAGAACAAATCAAGCGTCTCTTTACTTTGTAGCTGAAGTCCCGCCTCCTCTCTCTCTCCGCTTCGTCTGCTACGGCCGCGGTAGCTCCGCCCTCTCCCTCGCCTCACGAACCTCATCTGCTGACACGGAGAAAGACGACGAGGACGACATTTGACCTGCTGAGGATACCGTAGCGCTCAGGGAAGGGAGGGGGTGAGCAGAGGACCAGTTCTTTGTTGTAAATTTCAGCCTCTCCTCTAGATGGCACTATAAACTACTTACTTCACCTTTAACTAAACGTGGAGAGGAGGACGCTCGAGGTGAATGAGTGAAAGTACGGTCGGCCGTTTGGTAGCAGCAGAGTTAATGAGTGTCACGGTGCAAACAGAGAGGGGGAAAATGCATCTAAACCTCATCGACACAAACACAGAGAGAGTCGGTGAAAGTCAAGATCTTTGAAAACGCTGAATTTTAAGGACGCCGTGTAGGGTCCTTCAAATTCCATAAAGGACGCAGTCTTCTACACAGAGAATGCACGTTGTGTATCATCAGAGCAGTGGAAGTAGCCATTGTTCTTTGCGCACACACACACACACGTTCTGCCAGGCATTTTGAAATGTTGATGTTTACAGGAGTTGGCATTCATATACTTCCCTTTCCTTCCCTCGAAGCAATACGTTTCTGTGGCCCACGTTAAGTTTGTATAACTCTACATCAAAGCTAAAGCTGCAGCGTGTAACTGTTTTCAGCATTAAACCATTATCGTTTACATTCAAACCACCGCCGCTTCAGGCCGTCAGCTCCTCACAACTCTCTCCGTGTTTCTCAGATTAGCAGTGTTTTGTTCTTGTGTCTGTGGTGAGACACCAAAACAAATGTTGAATAAGGACCTGTAGCGACTCGAGCAGTGTTTTGGCGACAGAAGTTACATACTGAAGCTTCAAACACCCCTTCTAACGTCCTCCCATTTGCCATACACCTTTTGTCCTCTGGTGTCAAAAATGAAACCGCATCGGTTTGACTGTTATTTCAAGCATATAGTATGAATTACTTACATTTAGGGCCAGTAGATCTTGTTTATATAAACCACATAATCACACATGCGGTCAAAACTGACCCTGTCTGGTTTGGAAACGAACACCATTTCTTCATTCCTTTTGGAAATTAAGGCCAATAAGACCTCATTTACATGAATGTTTACCTTGTTTTCGGGTAAAAAAATAAATAAAATCTTACTATAGCTAACGATCAGAGTCACGTGCGTTCATAGATCGTCACAAACTGGTCTGGTATATGTCAAAGTTGACTTTGGATGCTGTTTTTTTTTTTTTTACTATGTACCGATTACACAATACGGAAAAATTTGAAAATCAACATAGAATCTCACTGAAGGTGGAAAGATAGATCTTTAAGGTGTATTTTTTGTTTCATTTAAAGTAAAAAAAAATGGTATATACGTCAAATTCTTTAGAGATGTGAAACCCTGAATGGGGTCAAATTGACTCCAAGGAAAACAAGAGGGTTGAGCTAAACCAGTTCAGTTGAAAATGAAATGTTAACTTTAGATGAGTAAGTTCTATATTTGTTAATGTACTAAAGTAGAATACTAATAAACACATGAAATAAACACGCGGCGTGGCTTCGGAGTCCAATTATCTTGTCCACCGAGTTGATGTTTCAAGAGCAACATGTTCATCAATCATTCAATCAATGGCACACACACACACACACACACACACACACACACACACACACACACACACACACACACACACACACACACACACGCCTGCTCGCCTGTTCCATTTATACATTCCCAGAATCCTCCAGTGTGTAGGTGTGTGCATTTTGTGTCTGCACGCACACACCTACACACACACACACACGCGTGCACTCGCTCTGCCGCTTGAATTAAAATGAAATTGATTTCTCTTATCTTGCTCTCCACACACCCTTCCCTTCCCCTCCTCTCCTTTCATCGCACACAAACACTCCAGGTGAATTTCAATGTCAGAGACGCGAAGGTAACATCGCAATCTGCTCGTTCTATCAAGTGGCTGCGTGTGTGTGTAGGTGTGTGTTTGTGCGCTCCTGTGCATGTGTGTGTGTGTGTGTGTACAGTATGTGAGTGATTGGTGGGGGGGGGGGGGTTGAACCCATTCATCTGTCTGGTGTGATCGTGGCTCTCTGCAACCAGGCCGAGGCGTGAGTATGCACCGTGATCTCCGAGATAAGAGTCATCCATCTGCTGTGTGTATCTGTCAGGACTCAGGCATCTCTGCTCATCATCCATTGCCCTCCATCAACATCTCTGTGTTTTCCCTGTGTGTGTGTGTGTGTTTGCAGATTAAGAAAATGAAAGTATAATTCAAGATAATCTTTGAAACGTGAAGTCAAATAAATAAATGTATTTCAGTTTGAGAGTTCAACTACGGAATGAAGCAACTCAGAGGTGTCAAAGAGACACAGCTGCCAACGAGGTGATAGAATATACACACTATATAATACTACATATGTTGGTGGGGCTCACCAGAGACACAATACTATATTATTATACGATATTATCACGACATTTAAGTCACAATACGACATTATTACAATATTTAAATCACGATACGATATCACAATATTAAAGTCACATTACGATATAATTACTATACTTAAGTCTAGTTACAATATTATTGAGGCATTGAAGTCACGATACGATATCACGATATTTAAGTCACAATATGACTTAAATATAATATTATCACGATGTTGAAATCACGATACGATACAATATTATCACGATTCGGTCACAAAATGATACAATTTTATAACGATATTTAAAGTCACAATATGATATCACAATATTTAAGTGATGATACGATATTATCACGGTAATTAAGTCACATTGAAATGATCACGATATTTAAGTCATGATACAATATTATCACAATATTTAAGTCACTATATATTATCACAATATTTAAGTCACTATATATTATCACAATATTTAAGCCACGTCACAATACGATATTATCACAATATTTAAGTCACGATACGATATTATCACAATATTTATGTCACGGTACGATACAACATTATCACGATATTTAAAGTCACATTATGATATAACAATATTTGAGTGATTATACGATATTGTCGCGATTTTTTTTGTGTATTTAAGTTCTTGAGGTAATTATAAGCTTGTTTGGTGTAATTACAGTTGTATTATAACTCTGTTTCAAAAGTGCTTCATAACGTAAAATAACTATAGTTTTCTTAGTTGCATTTGTCTTCTCAATGCTGATATTCTCAGATATCTCACAGGAGAGGCAAGAGTAAACCTTGGGCTTCAGTCTACTCCATTTTTTCTTCTTTGGTTAGTGATTGTATCGGAGAATATTGTGTGAAATGGATGCGTAAAAACGCATTTGCCTTCCCCTGTATCACCAAAAACCATCATATCATATCATATCATATCACAAAAGAATGCAGGCCTTTCGGAAAAATACATGCGGACGCGTGCAACGACACAAACACAGTGTGTACACAGGTAGTTGGTATTCACTCGGTCTTCCCGCCCGCCGACTTCTCCAATTACCCACAAAAGACGGCACCACGAGCAGCTCTCTTGTCTTGAACACACTCCCAACATCAATCACACACACACACACACACACACACACACACACACACACACGAACAATGAGCTGCTGTGTTAATCTTCCCAGTGTTGGGTCTGGATCAGGCTCCAGCAAAGCTCGAGGCAGCACAACAAAATGATTTGTGTACAGTAGCAACACCGGCTCAGCCCGGCGGAGTGTAGTTTACAGAGGGGGGAATCCATTTACTACACACACACACACAAACAAATGAGGTCTTCACAGACAAAAGCAGCCCGAGGAGAGCTTTGTTGTCCCAGCAATCTGTACTTAGTTTGTCAGGATCAATATTGTAGGGAAGCCTATTATTAATTCATAGTTGTAAAAACACTGTGCGCTGAGGTGGGACTGAATAAAGCCACTCCACAGAGGAGACCAACTCTGTTTCTCACATGGGATCACTTCATGGGAGTATAATGTGTTCGCATCATCTGTATTAATAGTATATGCCCATCCTAGAGTGCATGCCGTGGGTGCCCACAGCAGGACAGGTTTTCTGCTCGTGGAATATTTATAGCTGTGCATTAAAAGTGGAATCAAGGGTTTAAGTGTACCATTGCAACACCGCTGCTGCTCCTTTGTCTGGGCCCGTCCAAAAAATGCGTTGCCCGGGGCTACTTGCAGTGCTACGCTCACAGAAAACGTCATTGATATTACACAAAGCTGTCATTACAAAAGACGGGGGAGTGCATTAATGAGCAGCTGTACCGCGAGAGGGATTCGTTTAACGCGTAACGCGTCGCAGCCAAGAACGTCAAAGGTGACTTTTTACGTCACGCGTTGTTACGCCTCTGTTTATTTCACACGCATAATAAGAGAAGGATTAAGTGGTTGTTTTAATACTGGCATTTAAGGACTTTGACACTTTTTCACACAGAACCAAAAACAAAGGTGAGAACAAGTTGAGCGACGCCGCCATCTCGTGGCTCACATGAGAAACGCTGCAGTGAAAAGCACCAAACACACGGCGAGATTAGAACAACTGGCTGTTTTATTAAGTCTGAGTCAAAAGGTGGACATTTATCTTCAAGCAAACGTAACGACCTAAACAAAGCAACAAACGAGTGGGTTTCCTCTTTAAACTACAGTGTTCTAGAAAACACGGCACACAAAATAGAACTTTCTGATCAGGTTTATGAAAAAAAACTCCACGTTATTTGATAAATTTATCCATTGAACGCGTGTTCCGTCTTATCCAAAAGACAACGCTGGAATATTATTTACAAGTTCACTGCTAAGAAAAGTAAGCAAATACAAATACTAGCTTTGTAACAGTGCAACCCCTACGCCCCGCCCCCCCCCATCCCCATCCCCGCGCCACGATGTTAACGACATTTACCGACACTGTGCGTTTCCTCTGACACAGCCTTGTAAATATAGTAATCATCCTGTCTTTGCATTCCATGCTCACAGGCATGCCATGATGTGTGAAAAACATAATAAATACCACCTCATCGTCAGAAGATAGCATGATTCCTAACACATACGACGGGAAAACAAAAATCTTAAATGTTTAAAAAGGCAAAATTCAAATTAAGTTACGATCTAAAGAAAGAGAAGGGGGGGGGGGGGAGGGGGGGGGAACAAATGACAATCTTAGAAAAACAATTACTTATTGAAGGAGTGTGTGTAAGAATTAACAGACTCGTGGGGGATTATGTTTGCAGTGTGACAAGACAGAACACATAGAAGGGAGAATGTTCTATTTAGTACAGTAGAGTACACGTTTAGTCATACAAAGCCAACAATAATAATAATAATAATAATAACCAGAGTAAATATGCGAGAATCAGTAAAGTTCTTTCAATAAAACCATCGTCATCATCCCTGAGTACAAATTTTGGTTCAGTACTGGTTGCATCTGATATGTACTGTCTTTTATTCATTCATTTATTTATTTATTTTATCAAATCCAGCCTGCAGCATGTTTGCCTTGTCACACGTCGGTTCTAAAAACCACTAGCAATGCCTCGGATTTACATTAAACGCAAGCGAGCAGCGGCAAAAACGATCCAACCACCGTGTGTGTGTGTGTGTGTGTGGGTGTGTGTGTGTGTGTGTGTAGGCTGTCACACAATGTTCTTCATTAAATAGAAGAATTCCGCTTGTATGAAGTCGTATTTGCACAAAGGTGAATCGGAGTCCATCAGACTGGACAGTACCAACTGTATATAAATCAGAGGGGGTGGAGGAGGGGGGGGGGGGGGGGGAGGGGCACATGCTGCCTTGGCTTCATTATTAAAGTGAACCCTGATTTAAAATGCGTCTCGTGTATTTTAGGTATTAAAAAAACACATCAACGTAATTTTCTGTGCATAATGACTAACATCAGGAAGAAGGATTTCTGGTTACGTGTCGTCGACCTGAGCCTCCGCTTTGCCTTCTCCACCTTCTGCTCCTTCACTGATGACTCAACCTCTTTGACTCGACCTCATCCTCCTCTTGCTCAGGCCTCGTCGTCATCCTCCTCCTCTTCCTCCTCCTCCTCCTCCTGGTCACTGTCGTCAGAGCCTACAGGAGAAAGACGAGTATATAACGTCAAAGATTGTAACGCATGTGTGAACGTATTTGTAATTATGACTAAGTGCAAACGACTGTTGTTTACAGTCTTTAACAGCTTACAACGCGCGTGCGCAACGTCCTCGTATAATGTGTCCACTACTGTTCAAAAGTGTGGGGTCACCTATACAATTTTGTTGTGTTTTCCATTAAAAGGTCACACTTTTATTCATCAAAAGACTTGCAAAATGAATAGAAGAAGATTAGAAATAATGATTTTTATTCAAAATAATAACTTTGCTTTGGTCAGAGAACCAGCAAAACTGTTTTCAGCTGTGCTAACATCATTGCACAAGGGTTTTCTAATCATCCAATAGTCTTCTAATGCGATTAGCAAACACAATGTACCATTAGAACACTGGAAATGGGCCTCTATACACCTATGTACATATTCCATTCAAAACCAGACGTTTGCAGCTAGAAGAGTCGTTTACCACATTAACAATGTATAGAGTGTATTTCTGTTATATTCATTGAAAAAACTTGCTTTTCCTTCAAAAATAAGGTGTCCCCAAACTTTTGAACGGTAGTGTATAGTATATTCAGGTGTAACATGCGTCTCCGGATGCTATTTGAATGATTTCTCTCATGCCGTCGTTGTCTACAATGCTAATTTGGATAGATAGCTTAGCTCGTAGCCTAGCGTACGCGTTTCATCGTTTGCCAACAAGATACAACGCAGTCCTGTACATTAATTCTCACCTGTATTTAAAAGTGAGACTTGATGTATTAAATATGGATTAATGGCTCATCTAGACAACATTGACGTTCCCTAAAACCCATGTGATTTGTACTTTTTATAGTAATACATTTGGTAAAAAAAATAAAAAGTGGCGTCTTACCATCAATTACTATTTCTCCACCTTCATCTTCCTCTTCCGGGCTCTCATCTGAGGAGGAGATATTTCCTGTTTTTATCGGGATGTCGGGACGCATTACTCAAACATTTCAGCCACAAAACCTCGGCTCGCAACAGATTCACAACAAACATCCACAAATTACATTTATATTCAAACAATTGTGACCTTTTAATCGAATCTTCTGATTTTTTTTGTATTCTTCTTTGTTGCACTGACCTGCACTGCGGCCTCTATTCTCCTCCTCCTCTTCTTCTTCTTCTTCTGCAGCTGCTGCTGCTGCTGCTGCTGCTTCTTCCTCTTCCTCTTCGTCCTCCTCCTCCTCTTCCTCATCCTCCTCCTGGTCTCTACTCCGGCCTTGTTCAGCCTCGCCGCCGCCGTCCTCGCCGGGGTCGTCATCCGAGTCGGAGATCACCACACAGTCGTCGCCATTACCGTTACCAGCTGTTCTGCCTCCGCTGCCGCTGCTGGAGGAGAAACAACACGTTCACGCATGAAGCGGAGAGCGTTTACAGCTAGAGAAGGATGTTTTTCTCCTCTCGGTTCCTTGTGTACATTAAGCTAAGAGGGTGTGTTGTCGTACCTGCCGTTCTCCCGTGGTTCCCACAGTGGAGTGAGGTAGTATCTCAGTGGGTCTCTGTACAGGTCATCCTTCAGTATCTGAAAATCACAACACAGATCATTTCAGTCCTGATTAATATGAATACAGACGCGTGTCCTCTTCCCCTGAGACAAATTCAGTGTATTATTGAAACTTGTGGCAAAGTCTGAAGAACTCTGTGTTCCTGAAACAGCCACGATTATCATAATTTAACAGAGAAGCTGAAATAGTCAATTATTTTCCCCCGAAAACTATTCAGACGTGAACACTGTCCTAGGAAACGTCTGAGAGTAATTATTGGCTGGATAAATGTTGCAAAGAAATAAGAATGGATATTAAATGTTAACCACTAGTTAACCCTTCTGTGACCATGCAGGATTTGGTACGCATACTAAAAAAAAATACAAGAACTATGGATTGGAGATCTGTGCACCCTGCCTTTCATACCCCATATCAGCTGAGATTGGTACATCATCCCACGTGACCCTCATGTGGAGGATAAAGCGGTAGAAGACAGATGGATACCACAAAGCAGAGAAATAGAGCTTTGCGACCATATACTTGTCATTATTATTGTCCAATCACAGACAAGATTTATCAGCGTCTCAGTATCATAATTCATAAACGGTTGAATAACTGCCAGATATCAAAAGTGAAAGTTATCTTGAAAAAAGGGGCAGAAGAAAGTCACTCATTGACATTTGACAATTCTACAGCCATAAAATCAATCAATAGAGGGTTAATGGCTCTAACCAATAAATGCTAATGTGCTAATTACTGTAAGTCTGCTATAACCATGAGGGCGCAGTCTTCTGTACCTGTGCTACGTCATCTTGACCTGGGTTGCTATGGTCGCTGAACCAGCTGAAAAAGGTCCGGTAAACGCCATGCGAAGACTTCCGGGGTTCGCTGTTGGCCGTCAGGTTCTGTCCACGATGCCATAGGATGGGGTTGGAGAAGGACATGGGAGAACCTGAACACATGAGAACCCAGGATAAGAAGGTGAGCCAGAAATATACGGATTTCGCAAAACTACTCAGATGTTGGGGGTGATGGGAGGGGGCTGCACCGCTATCTTTAAACCACATGCTAATTCTTTACCTCCCATCCCAAGGTGCAACTCCTTCATGATTATGTTATTCTGGAAATACGGGTTGCGCCTGAAGTGAAAGCGGATCCTGTAACCCAGTTTGTTATTCTTGAACGTCTCAATCTGAGAAAAAAAAAGGAAAAGACTGTCACAAAAACATCTGTTGAAAGGGCCAAAACAAAAAAAGAGAGACGGACGTTGTGAGGACAAAGACACGCACACTTCCTACCTCAAGATCGGTCATGTAACTAAGAGCATCTTCATCCGTCTCGTCAATGTGAGCCGAGAGATGAGGATGGTTCAACAGCTGAGACAGTGAAGTTAAGAAGAACAAGCGTTTGTTTTAAATGAATCATTCGTTATCTGCAACTTGTCCTGTTGACCGTCATCAAGTGAACGGCAGGTAACGACCTTAATAGTCTATCACACGGCCAACTTTCAGACACAATAGCTCACTCCTGCGGTCATTATTTCACCATAATACAACCTTTAAAAACTGCTACTGGTCATTTTTAACCTTTAATTAGTTGAAGTCCTATTAGAGACCAATTTTGAAATTTAGCCAACACTGAAATTTTAATGCCCTTTTCATTTTAGGCCATGCTGAATCCCTCAGGGCTAACTGCTAAAAACAGCTACTAGAAGATAATCCAACATGTTTGATCTAATGTTTTCTCTTATCAACAACTCATCAGAAGTTAGTTGGCTGGTCCAATTACACTAATCCCATTTGTGCATGTTATTAGACTGTGGGATGAAGCCAGACTACCTGGAGAGTAGCACCACTGCCACCTACTGGATTACCAGCAGGAAGAAAGTGGGTCAAGAGGATGATGAATGAATAGCAAAAAAATATATACATTTAAATAAAAGCCTAACAAATAATGAATGTGTTCAATTCTGAAGCTTAACATAGATAAAATAATGATGTTTTTACACTGTGTATTAAAGAAATGTCATAGGAACCGAAATAAACATATTTAAATCTTACAAAAACACACATTTTTGGCAAAATTATCAGAAAAATAGAAGATGAAAAGCTGTAAAAAACACTTCCAGGTTGCACAGAAGTTGATCTAACCCCACTGTGCCCATGTGACTGTGGGAGAAGCCAAAATAAACATGGAAATGACACACAATAAGGCCCCTGGTTGACCCAGGACTCAAACCAGTGACCATCTTTTGACATGTTTCATTTTAAGGATACAGCTGTCACCCAGAACCCGGGGATAGTTTTTGTTATGGTGCTGCGCTGGTCCAGATGTGGCCGCCGCTGTCGATTTATCTTCAGGTCCAGCCGTTGGTGAAGCCGTGCACTTTTCTTCTCCAGGGCTTCCAGTCTCATCTGTACCTGTGCGAGCAGAGCCACCGACTGCCTCATCTCTGGGGCCATCTTTACTGACACAATAGCACACTCCCCATCATCGTTGTCCTCATTCTCCGACGGGAAAGAGGAGCTCTGTGAGGACGAAGACCCAGACATAGACTCATCGCCTTCCTCTGCTTCGGCCACATCGTCTGCATCCTCTCTGTCCGTGCTGTGCACAGATGTGGAGCTGTCTGCTGCAGCTGCCTGTGTTTTAGAGCCCACTCTGGAGGACTGGTGCTGGGCCCCGCGCTGTTTGAATCTGCTCCCCTGTTTCGCCTGCTTAACCTTCACAGATGAGCCAGGCGTCTCTTGACTGTCCTCCCCGTCTCCTCCTGTGAGACTGGCGAGTGCTTCTGCAGCGGCTATGGCTGCCGAGTCGGACTGGTGCAGGGGGGCAGCGGGCGCTTGCAACGCTCCCGTTATCTTCTCTGCAGCTTCCTTTACGTCAGCAGACCCACGAGCACCAGAGGACTGTGGTTTTTTGGTGTTGCTGTCATCAGCGCTGGACTTGTCGACAGGCAGTGGAGCGCTGTCTGAACTCTGAGCAGCAGCTGCTTCCACCACGCTGCCGTCTCTCCTCTCTGCCTCGTTTCCAGCTGTTTCTTTACTCTCCGCCTCGCTACTCTTGCAGCTCCCCGACGAAACCCCCGCCTCGTTCGACGCGTCGCTCACTTTCGTGGACTTGCTGGGAACCGCGCTGCCTTCATCCTGCTCGGATGTCGGCGGACACCGCTTCCGCGACGCGGAGTCAGCGGACTGTTTAGAGTCCGTCACTTCGCTCATACTGGCGGACTAGCAAAATATCTAACAAGCTAGGTAGCCCGCTAGCTCAACCAAAACAAGTGTAAATGCAGCTATTTGACTGATTCGGCCGAGTTGCAGCGACTTAAACAGCAGGTGCGATGTTATTTCGCGGCCAGTTAAGTTTACTACATCACTAATTAAGCTAGAACAGGAAGCAGCCCATTTATCCGCGGCCTTGTGCAGCGTTAGAATTAGCGCTCTGTTGCTAACGTTAGTTAGCTCACGTCACCCAGTTCCTGTGTCCTCGCGCTGAAGGCCGCATCACATCCGCCCGAAAAACAGTCCAAGTAGAAAGAATCTGTTCGAGCAGTAAACTCTCCCGGCGCCGTTTCGTCTTTAGCGACAAACCCCGTTGTTTATTGTAGTTTAAGTTTGCATTACCCGTTAGCTTACTATCCGTACGTCGACGTGACAGGAAAACAATCCTCTGATTGGTCACGGCACGCCGCGCTAAAACCTCTGGACCAATCAGGAACGAGGGGTGTGTTCACGCGGCGGCGCGCCCGCAGCTGCGCCTGCGCATAAAGTGCAGCAAAGAAACACAACAGCCTGAATAAAAAAAAAAAAACCATGTAAAATATCATCTGCATGTTTATCTACAATTTAAATGTTTGATATTTCATTTTTTCTTATATAAATGCATTAATTTATGATATGATATATATGTTATTTCATGATTATTGTAAAGACATAAAAACTGAAGTAATAAACGTGTTATTATAATTATAATAGACATGATTCAAACGAGTATAAAGTGGAGTGGTGCATGTGAGTATAACAGAGGCGCAGTTTGTGAACAGGCAAGGCAGGCAACTGCTTGGGGCCCCGAGCCAATAGGGGGCCCCCCAACACTCGCCTGAGGGCTGTTTTTACTGAAATGTGCAGTGACCTCCCCGTCCCCCTTAAACAACAATGAGCGATTTGCAATGACATCTCAGTAGGAAACCTCCCTAAAGAGGCCCCACCTCACATTAACCTGCGCGAAGTTATCCTTCTGCATGTTGGAAAATAAAGAGGATTATATACAGTGTAATGCATATCTTTTTTACTCAGTTTCTATATGTTTTTTCAGTTATTTACAGTATTTTATTGTTCTATATATTTATATTGTTTTATAATGTGGGTTCTTTACCGTTTAGTGTTTAATGTTCTGTACCGTTTTTGTTTTTTTTTAACTAAGTTTATATAGTTTTTTAAAAAGGCTTTTGCATGTTATTTCATTCATTTTGGAAAAATTTGTTGTTCAGATTACTTATAACATAATGGTGATGAACACTGGTTGGAAGGGCCCCCTGTGAATTTTTGCCCATACAGACTCTAGAATCGCCTCTGAGTATAAACAGTTGCCAGTGTTGACTGTTCAGTATGGTAATGTTATTTTCGTCCACTCAATTATAAATAGCCTCTGAATCAACCTTATTATTTTTGATTATGCGTGTGGATACGTTTTAAATTACACACATAAGTGTAAGATGTATTGGTTCTGTCAGTCCTTTAGATTCACGAAAAACTTGCTAAATTACATAGAGTACTATAAGTTAGCTGACTTTATAATTTGTGTATTTTTTTATTTATATGTTCTTACTCTTACACTCTACTCATACTCAGCACATGCCATGTGTTTTGTATTCCTGCACAAAGATTACAATGTGCCTTGTTGATTGTAAATTGCAAAGTGCAAAGATCTGTTGTTATGTTTAAATAATAATATCCTCGACAGGTCTGTGTTGGGGCTTGAGTTCGGGTAAACACAGACGCAGGATTATACCAACTCAAGAGACACATTTGGGGGGTGCAGCGTGTGCCGCTCGTCCCTCCTGGAACACCTCCACACAACCATAGCTTTAGATCCCGGTAGGTCAACTCTAAAATTAGAGACGACTCCTTCCTCCGCCGCGGCAGTAAAAGAGCGATCCTTAAAGTCATGTAAAGCAGAGGGATAGTCCGTCACAAGTTTTTCCACGGGTGACATTTGGTGTCACATGCTGTGCCGAGGTGAGATGAGATGAGGCTGTGCGCGTAAACGCAGGAGGGGGACAGCGCTGGATCTCTAGACACTTTCATTTGTTTATTTATTTGTCTATTTATTTATTTATTTATTTTATGGAGACGTCATATGCGGTCTCCACAGCGCGCAGCTTTCCCTGCAAGTGCACACTTCTGCTAACATGTCTTTTCTGAGCATACCAAGTCAGGAGGGGATGTTTACCACCATCAAATCTGGCAAATCAAGAGAGGAGGCTCAGCGCGACGACGACGACGACAATAACGATGATGAAGATGATGATGACGACGAGGATGACCCCGATAACATCCGCCTCATCCCGAGATGCTCCCCGGTGCCCAGGAAGCGAGGCGCGTCCATCTACGACGAGACCGCCGAGTACATGCGCATCCACCTGGCGCTGGACGCCGGGAAGAGGGTGTCGTTCGCGGACACCACGGGCGGGGATCTGGTGGACGTGAAGGAATTCGTCGCCTTCGACTCGGACGAAGACGAAGAGGAGAGCGCGAGGTGGAAGGAGGAGGAGGCGAAGTACCGCACGCGACAGCGCGAGCCCACCTACCGCGTGCAGCCGGAGTTCAGCGCGCGCGCCGGCGCTGATCTCCTGCGGGCTGTGCGCGCCAACAAGGTGGAGGTGGAGCAGATGTGTCCGGTGGAGAACGAGCCGCTCGCCTTCAGTGGGTTAATACGAGTCCAGAATGTCTCCTTCCACAAAGCGGTTTACATCAGGTCCACCATGGACAGCTGGGCCACTTACTTCGACCACCCCGCAGAGTATGTCCTCGGCTCTCACGACGGAGACACCGATCGGTTCTCCTTTAAGCTCTCGTTCGCGCCTCCTCACGTCACGCACGGCTCTCGCACGGAGTTCGTCGTCCGCTACGAAACGTCCGAAGGTGATTTCTGGGCCAACAACTCCTCTAAGAATTATGTGGTGACTCTGCTCCTGTCCTACGAAGAAGATCCACCTCCAGCTGACATCAGCATGGAGAAGGTCAGGAGCATCCTGAGACCGCCGAAAGCTTTCAGGTAAAACAGCCAATACACAGGATGTCTTATATCTTATAAACCAGGGGTTCTCAAAGTTTTGATACCCGAGGGCCAATTTAGGAACCCAACATTGGACTGAGGGCCGCCAAAGGAAAAAAAAAACGTAATAACTATGTTGTCCAAAATTTGACAATTTTTGGGGAAAAAAGTGTTTGGTCCCAAATTTTACTAATATTTTTCAAAAGAAAGCTTGGTCCAAAATTTGACAAAAACGTCATACTAAACTATGTCGTCCAAAATGTGACAATTTTTTGGGAAAAAATTTAAACACCAAAAATTGGACAAAAACGTCATACTGTACTGTGTCACTATGTCATAGTAAATACAGTTGTACAGTTTACACTTATTGGTCTGTATCCAGTTATTTCCAATAAACATTTAACAAGCTTAGTAGCTCCTGGATTAAAACTATCAACTGTAATTCATTGCGGGGTCGCCAGAAATGTTTCTGCGGGCCGCCATTGGCCCCCGGGCCGCACTTTGAGAACCAATGTTATAAACCCTTGATGTAGTTCCCTTTCCTAATTTGACTTTAAATTGTTAGATTATGAACTGATTCATCCACCCCCCCCCCCCCCAAAGTGCCAAGGTGCCCTGTGGAGTCCTCCACTTGAGAACCAGGGGTTTAGGGTTAGGCTGCTCCAATTAAATGTCCGTTTGAAATTGAATGTGCTAATAACTCCTCGGTTCTCAAACTGGGTTGTGTACCACCTGCTGTACATGAGCGTCCTCTGGTGGTTCTGTATATACCAGGGTATGTGATCAGATCTGTCGCTCCATCTTGATCTAATGTCACTGGACCAGTGTGTGAAGTATATGTGAGGAAGAGGAGGATGATGATGAGAGAGCAACTTATCCTATTGGGATAGAGCTCAATATTTACTCAGGTGGTACTTGATATAAATGTTTGAGAACCATAAGGTTCTAGTACACTACTTAGAAATAAAAGTGCTATAGAACCATATAAGGTTCTCCAGCTTGTCCTCATAGGAAAACCTTCTTTTTGTGCAGAAACTTTTTTTTCTAAAGGCTCCACCTGGAACCCTTTTGGAGGGTTCCACCAAGAACCCTTTCACAATCCTTTATTCAGGAAAGGGGTTTTAAAGGGTTCTCTGGATCAAAATGGTTCTTACTGGAACCATTAGTGTTACCAAGAACCCTTGAAAAAACCTTTCTTTTGGAAAGGGTTTTTCAGAAGCAAATGGTTCCCAGTAGAACATCAGCCCTTGTAGAAGAACCCTTTTGGAACCCTTATTTCTAAGAGTGTATGTGTACACAATTGTATCCAAAAACACCTAGACGTAGTCTTCTATCTCGCCATCTTGTGCCACCTTGTTTCTGCAGCAGCTCGACCAGAGGAACCAGCCACTGTGAGCATTTTGTGTTCTGAAGTGGAAGCTGTGTTCGAATTACGTGCGAGTCAATGGAAACTCCCATAAAGAAGGGGGGTCGGGCTCCCGTGGAGGTAGTCAAATTGTACATGTTGTACATGTACAGATTGTACCCTACCAATATTAGAGACAGGGCAATGTGTCACAGGAGGAGACGGGTGCTGTTGATTTGCTGTTCTGACAACACAGCGGTGAGTTTTTAGGGCTGTGACTAAAGCTCACATGCTCAAAGCCTTTCTCTCTGCACTACTTCACTACTCAATGTAAAGAGTATAATTTACATAAACGAGAAACGAGTGTGCGCACTCTTTGTGTACGAAGATAAGACTATAATTCGAACCCTGAACGGAAGCTAACTCGGCAAAATAAGAAAGTCTCCACCCACTTAAAGGGACACTGTGTAGTATTTATGGGTTTATATAACCCAAAATCCACTTTTTTATACATATTATGTGCTCCTGCATTGTCTAGTCGCTGTATAATAGTTTTTGTTTCATTTTCATAGTGTTTCAAAAAGTCTTGTAAAATAACATGGTCGCGGGCCGCGGTTGCATAGCCACTGTTAGCAGAGAGACGCCATGTTTCTACAGGAGCCTGTAAGGACAAACACGAGAGAACAAATCAAGCGTCTCTTTACTTGTAGCTGAAGTCCCGCCTCCACTCTCTCCGCTTCGTCTGCTACGGCCGCTCGTCTCACGAACCTCTAGATAGTGCCATCTAGAGGAGAGGCTGAAATTTACAACAAAGAACTGCTCCTCTGCTCACCCCCTCCCTTCCCTGAGCACTACGGTGTCCTCAGCCGGTCAAATGTCGTCCTCGTCGTCTTTCTCCGTGTCAGCAGATGAGGTTCGTGAGGCGAGGGAGAGGGCGGAGCTACCGCGGCCGTAGCAGACGAAGCGGAGCGAGTGGAGGCGGGACTTCAGCTACAAGTAAAGAAACGCTTGATTTGTTCTCTCGCGTTTGTCCTTACAGGCTCCGGTAGAAACATGGCGTCTCGCTAATAACAGTGGCTATGCAACCGCGGCCCGCGACCGTGTTATTTTGCATGACTTTTTGAAACACTACGAAAATGAAACAAAAACTATTATACAGCGACTGGACAATGCAGGAGCACATAATATGTATAAAAAAGTGGATTTTGGGTTATATAAACCCATAAATACTACACAGTGTCCCTTTAAATGGAAGTGTAGGATGCTGAAATGCACAATAAACACTTCTCTGACTCAGTTCAATTCCAGAAACGGCCCAATCTCTGCACCAAGTATCCACATCAGCAATTATATCTCATGTAAACATGGTCACAAACACAATAAAAAAAACAAAAACAAACAGTGGGCTTTGTCGTGCAGCAGCTGCAGAGCTCCAGTTGCTTACTAATTCCCTGTGAGCTTTTGTGGCTGCAGTTTCTCTTTTCAGCTTTATCCAGACACTCTGCCTAGAGACTGACTTTAGCGTATCAAGAACTCGGGTTGAAATTAAATCAAAGCAGGGGTGTTGATATACAGGGCTGCACAGGCTGCTGGATAACAAGGGGGAGTATTATATATAACAATCTCCCCCCACTTAAGAGTTCACCGAGTTTGTTTGTGCCTCCGTTTGCCCGACACAACCTGGTGTCTTCGGCGTCTGCAGTGGAAGACAGGAAAAGTTTTGGCGTGGAGTGGAGTGCACCCCCCCCCCCCCCCACACACACACGCACACACTCCGTCTTCAGAATGCCAATCGTACAGTGGTGTTGGAGGACGATGAAAATAGGCAAAGGGCAAGTGTCGCTTTCAGCCTGCGTGAAACTTTACCTCTGACCTTTTCGATCAGGAGGAGCAGATTTCAGTGGAATATATGAGCCTCGATCCCTTTGTAGTTCTTAGAGGCACAAATGTTTTTCTCTCCCATGATATACAGTACACCACCTGTTCAAAAGTATGGGCTCACTTAGAAATGTCCTTATTTTTGAAGGAAAAGCACTTTTTTCCCCCAATGAATATAACATTAAATGGATCAGAAATACACTCTATACATTGTTTATGTGCTAAACGACTATTCTAGCTGCAAACGTCTGGAATATTTTAATGTAATATGTACATAGTTGTATAGAGGCCCATTTCCAGTGTTCTAATGGTACATTGTGTTTGCTAATAGCATTAGAAGACTATTGGATGATTAGAAAACCCTTGTGCAGTGATGTTAGCACAACTGAAAACAGTTTTGCTGGTTCTTTGTTAAAAGGGCAAAATTATTATTTTGAATAAAAATCATTATTTCTAATCTTGTCAATGTCTTGACGATATTTTCTATCCATTTTGCAACTATTTTGATGAATAAAAGTGTGACTTTTAAAGGCGCCATATGTAAGAATGTGGCCAAAAACAGTTACTACATTCAAATTCAAAACACCGAGGTCTTTTAGGTTTCGTTTTCTGACGTAACTGGCAACCCGTGGTCGCTCGGCAGCTGAGACTCTACTGACTGCAATGATTGGTAGACGGCTGTAGGTGGCGCCACATGCCAAAAACATGATTTCAAAACATAAACACGACTTGCGGTCTGCAAAATATATTTTTTTAATGCAGATATTTTGTCTGTACTGTTGTTGTTGGTGAGTTCAGTTTGTTATATGAACATTATTCCTGAGTCTCTGTGACATATTAGGAGGATTTGATGATTTATTACTTAATGCACCTTTAATGGAAAACACAAAAAGTATAGGTGACCTCAAACTTTTGAATGGTAGTGTATATATATATATATTTTTTTTTTAAAACCCTGTTGAATTCTAATAATCCTGTGATGAATCGTCTCACAGTGTCTCACAGATGGAGGATAGCGGCAAAGGTCCCCGCGAGCAAACAGCGATTAGACTGATGTAGCTGTCATGTAGCTCCTCATTGGTGTTTGGATGTGGGGATGGAGCAGATGGCTTGTTAGGGACGGATGAGTCACTAACTGGAAAGGAGGAATTTGGGGAGCAGAGACTGCGTTGGCACCGCCACCATAACCGCCGCCACCGCCATAGCAACCAGCACAGATTCATTATGTGCTTTGACTTTTCCTGATAATTGGATTTTTAACACATCGGCAAGTGCATCTGGTGGGAGGAAATGTTACTGCGGGGGTAAAACGAGCATAGACACTGGGACGTTACAGTCGCTTCTCTTTATGCTGTGGATAATAATCTCACCACTGGTTGAGTTTATTTACAGCGTAGCCGAGCGAAGCGACGACAGATATGAAATGTTCATGTGCTGGTGGTGAATTTAGAACAGTGAAGCTCGGAGACTGAGTCAGGACCAAACACTGTAGACCATTTGTTCTCAAAGTGCGGCCCGCGGGCCAATAGCGGCCCGCAGAAACATTTCTGGCGGCCCCGCAATGAATTACAGTTGATAGTTTTAATCCAGGAGCTACTAAGCTTGTTAAATGTTTATTGGACATTACTGGATACAGACCAATAAGTGTAAACTGTACAACTGTATTTACTATGTCATCAAATTTCAGATGACATAGTGACACAGTATAGTATGACGTTTTTGTCAAACTATGTAATTTACATTTTTTTCCCAAAAAATTGTCACATTTTGGATGACGTATGACGTTTTTGTCAAATTTTGGACCCAATTTTTTTATTTTTTTAATTGTCAAATTTGGGACGACATAGTATTGTACAACGTTTTTGTCCAATTTTGGTCCAGTGGTCTAAACCGTTTGGGAAACAATGATTTGGTCACATCGAGCTGAGGTGTGCGAGAGAAAAAGAGTCCTAGTGATGCAACTTCACAACCGTCAACTTCTGTAAAACACCAAACTAAGAGGAAGAAGAGCACCAAAGTGCAATTGGCACAAAAACCAGGGCTGGTCAATAATAACTAATAATAATTCATCAGCGGCAATATAACAAAAGTTCACATATTAATGTTTACACACACAATTTGACGTACGAGGCGTAAAACACTTTGAATGGTCGACCTCAGACGTGAGAAATGTTTCACTTTGTGCTCATAAAGAAATGTAAAATCTCAAATCGTCTGACATTCGTTGCGCTAAGTGTCCATATCGACTGATTTAAAGACGTTATTTATTATGAGAGCATTTATACTTTGAGAACGTGGATCTAAAACGAGGTGTTTGTGTGTGCAGAGCTTTAGTCGTAATGACTTCACTTCCACCGTCTGATATTAAAGCGGAGGAGCGTGAAGCGCAGGGATCACAGCACAGCTCGTCACTTTTATTCCCGCTCTATTTGTGTAGCTGCTGCTGCAGTCACATGCTGAGCACACATCTTGACCTTTATGTCATGTGGGCTTCCCCGTCCTTCAACACCAGTGCTCTGTTACAGAAATCATTTATGTACAACAAATCCTTTCGTTTGTCATGACTACACTGATATTTAGCATGAGCGTTTAGCATTTAGCAAGTATTTCCCCGAATGGACCCATTGTCTCATGCTGTGATCACTGGTACCGGTGTTTACTTTGACTCCCCTCTGACTCTGTGTTTTATGTATTCGGGGCTGCTGTAGAAACATGGAAGTGCAAGATGGCCGCCTCTGTAGAGCAAGGCCCTTTCCTAAAGTCCATATTCCATATAAAATATTTATTCTAAGGCTACAAAAACCAAATGATCTGTGCTTTCATTGACCCTTTGAATTTTCAGTTGCCATGTATTAAATATATACGATCTCATGGATTGTGTATTGTGTTGTTTACGTTGTCTTATAATCACAATCTCTCTCTTTTCTCTTAGTATAAATGAGGATTTAGACTTGGAAGACGAGCTGGAAAGTCAAGCAGGTACATCATGGTACATCACTGTCTGGGAGAAAAAACATACGTGTTTAAAGATATATATGATTCACATGAAACAAAGTGGTGAAGTGTGGGATGTAAAATTCATTCTGCATGATTATTTAAAGGTTTAATTATGCTAAATGTTCCCATAATGCACCTCAGTGTCATTATTATCGATATTGGCGTAAATGTTGAGCTCATTATTAAACATTATTTAGCATTTTAACAGTGTTAGGTAGTTTAGGTGGCTTTTGTCCATTTAATTATTTGCTTACAGTCGACGAACGGTGTTTTCTTGGACAAGTTTTACCGTTTAGTGTAAGGGATTCACCCAGTGCTTGTGTTTTACATGATCAGAAAAAGCGGCAGTGACTTCCAGGAGTCAGCTCCTCAGACCTGTGTCCCCTGACGTCGCCCAGTCTGAGATGGACATAGAGGTAAGAAGGATCAGAATTACTGGATTAAATGGTTAAATAACCTTTTCTTTGACTGGAAACACGTCGGCTCGCTCTCCAGCAGAGGATTCAGTTCAGATTATCTTTATTTGCATGTCCTAGTTGTTGTTGTTGTTGTTGTTGTTGACACATTCCCTTTTTAACAGGTAAGCAGGCAAATAAATGTGTCCAATAATAATAATAATTTAAATTAAAAAAAAAAATAAAATAACAAAACATTTCAATTCAACCTCTAAGGCTCACCATCATTGGCTTGTTGGTTGTTTATGTTGTTCACAGCTCATTGAAGCTTCAGCAACAACTTAGGTAACGTTCTGCTTCTCACGCTGTAGCACGACCACTGAATGCCGTCGTCCTCCTCCTCCGCAGCAGCTCATCGTACATTCACGCCGCAAACGCCCGCATGTTCGTCAAAGCCTCTGTTTACTCTCTCATACTTGTTCCCTGTACATTTGTACATTTTTTAACGCTACTATTCATCATATTCACCCTAACGATGATATTCTGTATGTGTTTCTGCTACTTTTTGATCGTTGCACTGGACGCTGTTGTGCTGTTGTCTGTGTACTTGTGCTCTTATTTTGAAAAGTCATGGAAAATCTTTTTTTAAAAGCTACCGTTTAACCACAGCCACTGATTATTCAACAATTATTTGCTTTTTTTTTGTTACAGAGAGGATACTTGAGTAAAAGTACAAGTATCTTTACCAGAAAATGACTTTGGTAGAAGCTGAAGTCACTTTTTTTTAATAACATCAACAACTGAAGTAAAAAGCTTAAAGTTTATGACATTTACTGGACTTAAGTATCAAAAGTGATTTTCTTGATATAAAATGTACTTTTTTTTTAGAAGTTATAGAAGTAAAAGTCAATGTGTTAAAAAAGACAGCAGTAAGGATTGAGTCATTCAACTGGAAGGTTGTCGGTTCAATTCCTGGCTCCTTGAGCAAGACGCTTAACCCCGTGTTGAAACATGTAAATGACAAAACTGTACACTCTTAGAAATAAAAGCACTAAGTAGAACCAATTAAGGTTCTTCGGCTTGTCCTCATAGGAGAACTCTTTTGGAGGGTTCCACCAAGAACCCTTTTAAAACCCTTTCTCTGGGAAAGGGTTTTTTCAGAAGCAAATGGTTCCAGGTAGAACCTCAGCCCTTGTAGAAGAACCCTTTTGGAACCCTTCTTTCTAAGAGCGTAGACCATTTCCAACTCTTCTTCGTCTGATTTTATTGGGTAGTAACAAGTATCAAAGATAGTTAGAGGAAATGTAGTGGAGTAAAAGAAAAAGTCGCTAGAAATATAAATAACAAAGGAAAACGATCCACTGTTTGATTATTATGACAAATATAAAGAGGTACAGGATAGAAAACACGCGTTTAACACGTTAGGCATCCCTGTTACAAAGTACAAATACTTTGTTACTGTACTTAAGTACAAAAATCTGTACTTCTCCCTGTGTGGGTTTTCAAGAAACTGATTGAAATGTTTCAGCAAAGAAGTTCAGAAAACTATAGCCCTCTTGTGGTGGAAAAGTAAACAAGGCCTTAATTGTGGGGATAAATGAGAAGGTGCAAAGACAGGAAGTGACATCATACTTCTAACAAAAATTCATTTAAAAACCAAGTCACAACCCACTAAAAAAAAAAGAGACAGTACTGCGAGTACAATCATAGGACGTTCTACCTTCTAACACGATGACATGACCTGGTCTCAGCGTCTCACTGGTCCACATGTACATGTCAGGCATGTCCTCGTCCAGCTCATCTGTCTAATGCACTTTATGTCAACACACGCATGCTGTGATTTCTTTGATCGAGCTTGAATTCAACTACCGCATCATCGACTCCTTCCTCCTTTCCTAATTTTCTTAAGTCAGATCATTTTCCTGTTAGATTTTCGCAGCGTAATTGCAAGTGTCCACCGTGTTAATGATTCACATGCTGAGTTGCTGATTTAAACGCGCAATCGTTTGGTTTCCCCTTTTTTTTGAACCCAGTGGTGTTTGTCATTCAGGAGGCAGAGCAGCAGCAGTGATGTAGCCGCGATCGCAAAGGATCCTACTCTGCTTCCTCCAGAGCGCGTTGAAGTGTCCTTAAAGAAGCCCAACGCTCTCGCGGCTCCTGATCATCAGCATGTGAAGGGCTGTCAAAACATTTGTCCCCCAAGCTGTAAATCTGTCTCTGAATGAGAGCGCCTGAAGTATTATGTCTGTCAAACTATATTTAAAGGTGCATTATGTAATAAATCATAAAATCCTCCTAATATGTCACAGAGACTCAGGAATAATGTTCATATAACAAACTGAACTCACCAACAACAACAGTACAGACAAAATATTCGCGTTAAAAATTTTTTTTGCAGACTGCAAATCATGTTTTGGCGTCATGTGGTGCCACCTACCGCCGTCTACCAATCATTGCCAGTCAGTAGAGTCTCAGCTGCCGAGCAACCACGGGTTGCCAGTTACATCTGAGCAACAATGGCCGGAGAAAACGAAACCTAAAAGACCTCGGTATTTTGAATTTGAGTGTAGTAACCGTTTTTGGCCACATTCTTACATATGGCGCCTTTAAGACTAGTTTAAATCTATAAAGCAATTGACCTGTATCAATAATAGCATAGAACATGCTAAAGTCTTAAGTATCCCCTACATTAACCCCCATGTTTTTCTCTATGTGAGCATTCATGTTATTTGTGTTTTTTGTGCCTTGCTCTTGCACTTCTTGTTCTTCTGGGATCTTGGTTTGACCTGAAATATTCAAAAAGCATTTCTTATCGCTTAGAATAAACCACTCTACAGGTATATAATGGAGCAGAATCAACATAGACAAGCAAGTATTAAGAGGATTTGGAATAATTGTGGCAGTTCCACTTTTCCCTCCAATATTTCTCTCCTCTGTCCTTTTGAAGTTGCAGCGTTAAAAAAAGTTGAGAGGATTCGTCTAAAACATTGTTTGGTGGTAACTGCAGTAGCTAGTGTTATAGGAATAGAGAGGTTAGTGAAATAGACGTAGAGAAAGAAAGAGACGTAGGCTACGTTTACACTAGCACGGGTAGTTTTAAACACAGAGACCTTCCGCTGCGCTTGTGCCTTTTCGTTTGCACACAAACGGCGATTTCGCCTCTGAAAACTATTATTTCTAAAAAACTCCGGCAAAAGTGGAGATTTTGGAAAACTGAGTTTCCGCGTTTGCATGTAAACAGAGAAAAACATTTGCATTTGCAAATACAGCTCCTATATTACGTTGAGGAGCAGACAGAGGTGGAAAAAGTACTAAAATATTGTACTCAAGTAAAAGTACCAATGCTGAAATATTACTCAAGTAGAAGTAAAAGTAGTCATCTGAAAATGTACTCAAGTTGAAGTAAAAAGTAGTTCATTTGAAATGCACTTAAAGTAAAAGTTACTTAGTTACTTTGAGTGGGGTGTGAGTGTAGTAGAAATATGACGGGTAGGAAATCCAAAACTATTTTGGAGCTCACGCACCCAGCGCGACACAGGATATAGCGTCACGGAATATTACGAACTCTATGTTCACGCGCCAGTGCTGGTGCTAATATCACGTCACCATTCGTCTGGTTCTGGTGTATATTTTCCCCCTGTTGGTCTTCATTTTTATTTTTACTCAGTAACGGATAGGATTTATAAAGTAACGAAGTACAATACTTGAGTCAATACGTACTCAAGTAAAATACAAAATCCTGATCTTAAAGGTGAAGTAAGTAGTTTATAGTGCCATCTAGAGGAGAGGCTGAAATTTACAACAAAGAACTGCTCCTCTGCTCACCCCCTCCCTTCCCTGAGCGCTACTGTGTCCTCAGCAGATTTTGGGTAATATAAACCCATAAATACTACACAGTGTTAAATTGTAAAAGTATTCAAAACAGTAACTTGAGTAAATGTATTTCGTTACTTTCCACCTCTGGGAGCAGAGACGTGTTAGGGCTCGGAGCTGAACCAGACCGCGTCACCGTCAGCGTCGCCGGTTTTGGGTCCGACCTTGGCGGGTTTGAGAATGAGGTTATCGTCCCGATATGAGGTTATGAGTATATCTGAGTATATCTGAGTATATATCTGAGTATATCTGAGTATGAGTATATATCTCGAATGAGGTTATTGTCCCGGAGGAGTGGCGTGAGGATTTTAGGATGCTGCGATCATCGCTGCTGTCACTTGTATAGTTAAGTCCATACATCGAAGGTCAGAGGTCAGTCGTCGTTGTTGTTGTTGTCGATGAGGATTCTGATTGACTTGTATGTCTTTCTCCTTCTTCTTCCTGCACTGCCGCCCACAGGCTTGGCGTAGTCACGACGGCTCTCGACTGCTTTATTTATGCGGGTAATTGGAAATGGCAACTTTTTTGAAAAGGATGACGGAGGGAAGAAAATATCCGTTTTTAGCTAGTATAAACGTAGCCACAGTGTTGACAGGAAAAGGCCTATCTCGTCATAATGCTCCAGGTTTGTTTTGCATTTCCTCACAATGACATCATCGTCAGCATGTGGGATCCACTTCACAGTAAAAGCATTACAAAAAAGAAATGCTTTTCCTCTCCGTTCTGTGTGAAGTGTCGTCGTGCGACGTGACTCTTCCTCCTCTTTCTCCTGCCGTCTGTCAAACGTCCTTCTCACTGTTTCACCTCCAACAGATGGCCGTTAACCCCTCTGACCCCTCTGTCCCACCCAACCGAGAGCCTCCGTCCGCTGAGGACACGCGACGGTCCCGCACCGGCGTCGTGTCCCCGGCCGAACCGTCCCCGTACATGTCTTCCCGAACCGCACATCAGGCAGATCCGTCGCTTGTGCTCTGTGAGCCAGTCGAGCCTTCACCCAGAGTCCATTGTGAATTAGGCAACCAAACACGGCCCGTGAATATTAGTCCTTACTCTGCACCGACGACGACGACGACGACGACGACGACGACGACGCCTTCTCCACAACAAGAGCCGAGCTCCCAGGTCGACGCAGAGGAGGCCTCGCGCTCGCATCATCTTCCCACCACGGAGACCAATGTGTGTCCAACAGGAGAGGACGCAGCTCCTCTTGAACCAGCTGAGGTGGAGCTTGAAGTGGGACTGAATGAAGGACTTGTTGCAGGATTATCAGAAGCTTCCACACCTGCTGTCCCGTCTCTGGGAGCAGCAGCAGCAGCAGCAGGTGAGGCCGAACTCGCAGAGAGCGCAGGTGCGAGTGAGACGAGCCTAAAGTTAGCTCTTCAGTCTGACTCAGCCTGCAGAGGCAGAGAGGAGGAGGAGGAAGAAGAAGAAGAAGAAGAAGAAGAAGACGATTTTCCCCGGATTTCACCTGACACGTTATTAGAGAACCCGTCATCAAACGCGGCGTCAGAGGTGACCGAGCTCCAGTCTGAGCGCGGCGCGGACGCCCATCTGATGGCGTCCATCGTGTTCCTGAGCGGAGTCGTGTCCCTGTCCATCGTGATGCAGGAGCCCAGCGCCCTCTTCTTCATCGGGCTCCTCCTGGTCCTGCACCGTTTGTGACCGCAAAGCACAAGAGTCGTGACCTGTCGTGTGTTTGCCAAGTCAAGTGCCTTTTTTTTTTTTTTTTTTTTGCAACGATTCCAAAAGAAGCCACCGAGTAAGCGCTGTGTGTGTGTGTTGAAGTTTGCGTCTCGCCGTGTGAACTTCTTTGATTCATTTACATTTCCTTGAAAAGAAATAACACACAAATTACTTCCATGTAACGGAGAAAAGAAAAAAATATTCTGGGGATGTTTTCATGTACACTACCGTTCAAAAGTTTGGGCTCACTTAGAAATGTCCTTATTCTTAAAGGAAAATCACTTTTTTATCAATGAATATAACATTAAATGAATCATAAATACACTCATTGTTAATGTGGTAAACGACTATTCTAGCTGCAAACGTCTGGTTTTTAATGTCATATGTACATAGGTGTATAGAGGCACATTTCCACTGTTCTAATGGTACATTGTGTTGCTAATCACGTTAGAAGACTATTGATGATTTGAAAACCCTTGTGTGATGATGTTAGCACAGCTGAAAACAGTTTTGCAAAATTATTATCATTATTTCTAATCTTGTCAATGTCTTGACTATATTTCCTATTCATTTTGCAACTCTTTTGATGAATAAAAGTGTGATTTTTAATGGAAAACACAAAAAAATATTGTATAGGTGACCCCAAACTTTTGAACGGTAAATAGTGTAGCGTGTCACAAAGTGTGAATTAGCAATTAGCAATAGTCAAACCAAAAAAACTGTTTGTAATTGTTGTGTTGTTTTCCACTTGTAGATGAGTTTACGTGGTGTTGTATTCTGATCAATGCACATGTGTGTGTGTGTGTGTGTGTGTGTGTGTGTGTGTGTCTGAGGTCGTTGTCTAACCACTGCCATGAACGAAGCTTTCCTGAATTTAAATTGAATATCATATGGGGACACAGAACAAAGTTAAAAAGACAAAACATGGAGGTTTGTGCCTTAAAGATCCAGTGTGTAACATTTAACAGGGTTTATTGGCAGAAATTTAATATTCTACCCATAAGTATGTGTTTAAAGTGTGTAAAAGCTTTAAAATAGGTGTTTATATGTACTTTTATGCAAGGGCTGCCATGTGTCTACGGCAAGCCTGAATGGACAAACCAGCCAGAGTGTGTTCTGCAATTTAAAATTGTAGCTTATACGCAAATAATAATAATAATAATAATAAAAAAAGAATTGCATCTTTTCTGGCCACCGTACTTTGTGGACATGCTTGTCTTCTCACCATTAGATGTTATTCATTCTTGCACACTGGACCTTTATTATTATATTTTGATGTTGTTAGTTAGAGCTGCAACTAACCATTATTTTCGTAATCGATTAATCTGTCGATTATTTTCTCGTTTAATCGTTTGGTCCATAAAATGTCATTGATCAACATTGATCAGTGTTTGTCAAACCTGGAAATGTCAATGATCTCGAATGTGAGCAAAGAAATGAAGAAAATATTCACATTTAAGAAGCTAAAACAATCTATGAAACAATCATGAAAAAAGCTTCAAAGTGATTAATCAATTATCAAAATAGTTGACGATTACTTTAGTCATCGATTAATTGTTCCAGCTTTATTGTCTATTAGCGTCACATTAAATTAGATGCTGCTTAAAGAGGCTAAAATGTGATAAAATGTACATTTATCTTTGGTTATTGCACTAAAATAAAAAGAAACTGGTTAATAAACAGAAAACTATTTCACTTAAAACAATGATTTAAGTTGAATTAAACTATTGATAGAGAGTGAAATTGTCTCCCTGTAAACAGGTCAACTTTATTTTGAAGGAAGTATTTTTTTAACAGTGTAAAGAGCTCACTTTATCTCACTCGCTAATTCTCAGTGAACAAGCACAACTTGTTGCACAGTGTGCAAATTCTGCAGCACAACGCCGACGGCCTCACAGTGAGGCCGCGGCACGGAACCACACGTTTGAAGTGATGAAAGCTTTTACGGTGTATTGCCGTTAAACTTTAATTAAAGTTCCTATACGCCGCACCACCGTGCGTCTCTGTGTCTTTCTTTTTCCCTTCTTTCAGCCGCGTTCTGCAAACGCACAACAGTGACACAACAGAGAGAGAGTGACGCTGGGTCACACACCAAAATAACATCAGAGCCTCTGGTGCAGGTGACTTTGCAAACACACACACACACACACACACACACACATGGCTTTGCTTGTGGAAACACACAGTAAGATGATCTGCATGCAGCAGCCAAAGGTCACGCATTGCTCTGAGGTCATGGTGTCACAATAAGAGTACAGTGCGTAAGCTGAGGTCATTTTTAGGAAGCTGATCATTTTTTGGAAGCCTCAGACGCGACAGAACGAGACGACAGTGTTTCGACGCTGCTGTTTCTCCTTAACCCTTAGAACAAGGCTGTTCAACTTAAGGCACGGGGGCCAGATCCGGCCCTTCAAGCAATTTGGACCGGCCCGCTGTCCATCAACCCAACAATAATCAATGTATTATTAAAAAGCCAATAAAACTGTAGCTCCGCCTTTTTCTGGCACTTTGCGACACTTTTTGTCCCTTTTTGGCAAATACCAGTACAGCTTGTAGTGAGGTTGGCCGCTCAACTGACAGTTGAGACCAGAGTTTACCACAGAAACCCTGAGACAGGAGACCAGATACCCGGACACAGGATACCAGATACCCGGAGACCAGAGTTTACCATAGAAACACAGACAGGAGACCAGAAATCCTGGAGACCAGAAACCTGGAGACCAGAGTTTACAACGGAAACCCAGAGACAGGAGACCAGGAACCCTGAGACCAGAGCCTCGGTGTCAGACACGGTAAACAATGAGCCGCTGGTGTGTTTTAAGTCCACTTGGAGCCGAAATCTGCGGCTAATAGCTGAGCGGCTAACTGCAGAGCGGCTAACTGCTGGTACCACTAAAAACAACTAGCGTAGTTGTGTTTGTATTTGTACTTGGTTACATTACAACACTGACCGAGGTCAAGCAGAAATGTGCAGCTACTCCCTGTGGACACAGAACGAGGAACACACAGTTTGGTTCACTATGGCAGTGTTTCCTGATCCTGGTCCATGTTTTAGATGTTTCCCTGCTCCAACACACCTGATTCAGGTGAACAGCTCGTTATCAGGCTTCTGCAGATGCTCCATAACGAGCCGACCGTGTTTTGGGGGTTTTTTTGTTTTACGTTGGGAATATTACCAAAACGAGCGTCCCCAAACTGTTCCATATTTCAGTGTCTGATTATGATGCAACAAAGGCTGCAAAATCACAACATGAAAAGGACGTATATGTGTGTGTGTGTGTGTGAGGAGGATGAAGATGGTTCAAGTGGTGTTTTATCCTCTGTTCTCCTTTAAATAAAGACCCAGAATGCCTTGCTGCGGCCCTGTCAGGCCAGCCTGTGTCATTCTGGGTCTTTGCCTGCTCAGTCTGTCACTAAGGGCTCGAGACCAATGAGACACCGACACAGTCTGTGGACAGCTGGAGACACACACACACACACACACACTGCACAAAACACACACCGTTAGAATCATATAGAAAACAACACATAGATAAAAAGTGATGTTAAGTGAAATTAAATGCAAATAAAAAAATCCCTCTGTAGTTGAACGGCCCATAAACGCTGCCGCACACCTCTCTCTCTCTCTCTCTCTCTCTCTCTCTCTCTGTCTCTCTCTCTCTCTCTCTCTCTCTCTCGCTCGCTCTTCCTCTCTCTCTCTTCCTCCGAATAAAACCGACAGTTTCCGCGAATGTGCGAGCTGCCTCCCTGCAAACAGCCATAATTGGGATTATTCAGGAATAATTCGCCTAATCCAGGAAGCGTTGTTTTTGTTTTTTCTTTTGTTTTTTATTCCCCTCCTTTTTTAGTCGTAGTTCCCACTCATTTTTCTTTTTTTTTTTTTGTATTATCATTATTATTATTATTATTTTTGTTTATTTATTTATTTATTTATCTGTGAACGTGGCCTCGCGGCGGCGGCGGCGTTTGCAGCGTGGATCTCCCTCATCCGTGGATTAGCAGAGAAAATAATAATAATAATAATATTGTTATTATTAAGAATAATGCGTGCGTTTTGTCGCCGCCGAGGCGTGTTTCTCTCTGGCGGACGGTTGTCCGCGTCGTCGCTGGACAGAAAAACAATGAGCGCATATTTCCACAGCTCCGGGTAAAAAAAAAATACATCATCGCCCCGAAAGATGAGAGAAAGAGACGCGGAGAGGCTTCTTCTGTCTGTGTGGACTAATTGTTCTGCTGCCACGAGCCAGTTTACATGATGAGGATGAGGATGAGGATGATGATGATGATGATGAAGCCAAGGCGATTCTTTTAAGGGGACGCGCGATTTTTCTTCTTCTTCTTCTCTGTGTGTGTGTTTTTTTTTCTCTAGTGGGTGGTGTTATTATAAGCATCGAAAATCTGACATCATTTGGATTTTATGAACTGAACGAGATCATGTGTGCGCGTGTTTTTCCTTCTTCTTCTTCTTCTTCTTCCTCCTCTTCTCTCCATCGCCCTCTGGAAAAACCATCCTCGACGTGATGCAACACAGACTCTGTTTTCTCGGATGATATTCAGATTAAATGAGCAACATCCCTCCCTGTGGCGGTGGATTCCTCCTCTCCTCCTCCTCTCCTCCTCTCCTCCTCCTCTCCTCATACCTCCATCCTAAATGTGGCTTCTTCATCTCGGCTCTTTTGTCCAGATCTACACCTCCATCATCATCATCACAGCCTCTCTCTCCTCCGTCTTATGTTTATTTTATGTGGCTCGGTTCGATCCATTCCCTGTGATGGATTTCATGCATAACAGGTGTTGTTTGAGGCACGAGAGCAAAGCAAGAGCATGAAGCCTCGTTATCACTGCTCTTATTATGGTGTGTCTTTCTCTCGCTTTAACAAACAGTGACACACAAAGAGACTTGGATCCTTTTTTTTTTTTTTAAATGATTATTGGGTTCATTCTTTTTTTTTGTGGTTGTTGTTGTTGTTGTATCGGTGAGAGAAGACAACATCTCTACAAAGATGAGGATATAAAAGGTAGGTTATCACACACACGCATGTGTATGCACACACAGACACACAAATGACACAAAAACACACAGCAGAGGTGATTTTGACACCTGTTTGTGTGTGTGTGTGTGTGTTTGAGGCCCTGCTCGTCTAATCAGGAGATATCACATTTGCAAAGGCGGCACAGAGCTGTTTGTGTGTGTGTGTGTGTGTGTGTGTGTGTGTGTGTGTGTGTGTGTGTGTGTGTGTGTGTGTGTGTGTGTGTGTGTGTGTGTGTGTGTGTGTGTGTGTGTGTGTGTGTGTGTGTGTGTTGATATAAAAAAATGAGCCTGCAAACCATGGCCTACATAGACCAGGCCCACCCAGACAGCCACAGCTACGCTTTATCGTCACCTTGTGCCTGTAAATTTCACGGCGAGCACAGAAGACTCTGCATCCTCACGAGTCAGAGGTGTAGCCTCATCAGAGAACGTTCCATGTTTTTTTTTTTCTTCCCCTTTATTTCCTCGCCTCAGCTCCGAGGTAACCCCCCCCCCCCCCCATCCTCCTCATCCTCCATATAATCACATTGATGATTTCGCCTCCCTCCACATTTCACACACAACAGTCTACGGTTAAAGCCACAAATGGCTGCTCTGCTGTTATAGTCTCACATTTGTGCTGGTGAATGGTACAGATTCACACCCTCACACACGACAGCAGCAGACGCCTAAAATGCTCATTTACCACGTCTCTGTTTGTTGGACATAGCCAGTATTGGTTGTACTGTGTCTGCCTCCATCCCCCCCCAACCCCCCCCCCCCCCCCAACCCTGTACACCCCCGTGCATTCACTCAAACACCCACACTTGCACAAAGTATGTGAGCTGTTGTATCTTAGCAACGGCCAAGGTAATTACTGAGAGAGCCAAGGAGCTGGCATGCTGTAGAGCTGCTGATCTGATCCTCAGCCTCAGAGAAAAAGGAAGGCAGAGATTTCCTCCGTGTTGCCCCCCCCCCGACACAGCACTTCTACATCCACGCCGTTAAAAATAATTTGAATAGAGGCTTCCGTTCGGCGGGGGCCAGCTACAAAAAAGAAAAGAAAAAAAAAATGCTCGTCAGACATCTTGTTTTTTCTTCAAAATGTGTCTTTCTGTCCGCAGGTGGTGTGTTTGTGGACAAAGAGGAAAGATGAGTCTGTCAGGTAGAAAAGATCCTCGCGGCCTCTCCTTGTAAAAAGACGAGAGGGAGGAAGGAGAGACAGCGGCTCTAGGTGGATCAGTTGAGATCGCGCAGGGTCGAGCCGAGAAAAGAATGGCTAACCAGAGCTTTGCTATCGACGGCCCTGGCAGTTTGCTGGCTGTGCTGGCTTCACAGAGCGGACTAGCAAGAGGCGGCGGCGGCGGCGGCAGCAGCAGCAGCAGCAGCAGTAACAGTGGAGGCGTCTCTGCCACAGATATGTCTGCCTACTTTAAGCTGGTCTTCTTGGGTCTGATCATCTGCGTCAGCCTCGTAGGCAACCTCCTGGTGTCCATGCTGGTGCTGCGCGACAGGACGCTTCACAAGGCTCCCTACTTCTTCCTCCTGGACTTGTGCCTGGCGGACGCGGTCCGCTCGGCCGCCTGCTTCCCCTTCGTGCTGGTCTCCGTCCACAACAGCTCGGCCTGGACCTACAGCGCCTTGAGCTGTAAAGTGGTGGCGTTCATGGCCGTGCTGTTCTGCTTTCACGCCGCCTTCATGCTCTTCTGCGTGGCCGTCACGCGCTACCTCGCCATCGCCCACCACCGATTCTACGCCAAGCGCATGACCATCTGGACCTGCGCCGCCATCATTTGCATGGTGTGGACGCTGGCCGTCGCCATGGCGTTCCCGCCCGTCTTCGACGTGGGGACGTACAAGTTCATCCGCGACGAGGACCAGTGCATCTTCGAACACCGCTACCTGAAGACCAACGACACCCTGGGCTTCATGCTCATGCTGGCCGTGGTGGTCCTGGCCACGCACGGTTTCTACGCCAAGCTGCTGCTCTTCGAGTATCGGCACCGCAAGATGAAACCCGTCCAGCTGGTGCCGGCCATCAGCCAGAACTGGACCTTCCACGGTCCCGGCGCCACGGGTCAAGCCGCCGCTAACTGGATCGCAGGGTTCGGCCGTGGCCCGATGCCGCCCACTCTGTTGGGCATCAGGCAAAATTTACACAATCAACACCGGCGGCTGCTCGGGATGGAGGAGGTGAGGTCAGAGCGGAGGCTGGGCAGGATGTTCTACACCATCACCCTGCTCTTCTTGGTCCTCTGGGCTCCCTACATCGTGGCCTGTTTCTGGAGGGTGTTTGTCAAGTCCTGCACCATCCCGCACAGGTACCTGTCCATCACGGTGTGGATGAGCTTCGCCCAGGCCGGCGTCAACCCCATCTTCTGTCTGCTGCTCAACGAGGACCTGAGGAAAGTGCTGCGAGCTCACCTGCCCACCTACTGGAGGACTAAACAACACCTGCCCCAGGACGAGGCCTACTGCATCATGTGATACCGCGTCAGCTCAGTTGACGCGAATGTTTCAGGTGTTTGAGGGAGCGCGTGGGGCGATTAGAAAGTGGCGTTAATGCACCTTGGTTTCAGTATAAGTGTCTGTTTTTGTTGTTTTGCACAACAAAAGTTTTTCGCCCAAACAAATGCAGGCACAGAGCTACTTTATGAAGAATGTTGATATTTGAATAAATGTCTTGGGTGCAAAGGTTTTGAGCTGGGGCTGAAAAACCCTAAAACCTAAACCCTCCCTCCGGTAACTGTTTGGCGGTTTGTATTTCCGATGATGTACCGTGCGATACTTAGGTAGGCGAGATCACCAACAATCACCGCATCCGCCCAGTGCGAGACGGACGCCATTTTAAATTGATGTTGCCTTATTTCAGAGGGACACGCCCCACATGTTTCCAACCGAGGAATATTATTTCACGCGAGGTTTGGACGTGCTGTGAACTGTGAACGGTGATTGGAAAAAAACATGACACTAACTCTGAAACACATCAATGAACACATCAATGGTCTGCTTTTGATTGACAGATCACTCTGGACCCTTTTCATCTATTTCAGTGGAGACTGCGGAACATTGAATGGACCCAATAACCTTGGACACATTTAAATAGCTGTCGTGACCCTAAAAAGCCCCAAACATGCTTGGTTTTTTTTTTGGACTTGATTTTAGGGCCGATCGGGTTTTTCTTTGTATCATAAAAAAAAAAAAAAAAAAAAACTTGCCTGTTTTTTCCTTTACTTTGTAAACAATACATGTTAAGCAGATTACACTATTTTCAAATATGACTTGATTTGATATTGTATAGACTGTACGGGGATGTATATTCCTGCTTGTGTGTTTTTATATAGCATTTGTGTGTATGTGTGTGTGTGTGTGTGTGTGTGTGTGTGTGTGTGTGTGTGTGTGTGAGGGGAGGGTGAAAAGGAAAGTAAGACGGAGATGAATAACGATGGCAAAATAGGTTCCAGAACAAATTTGAGTCAGTGACGGAAAAAAAACGGCCACCGTCTCGTGGTCTAAAAAAATCCTGCCAAACTGAAACTGAACGGTCGTCACACGGAAATTAATCCTTTCAGTGACTTTCTATACGTGGAAAAAAACAACCTACAACATATTTATTATATATGGTGATGTACAGGCACACAAATGTGGAAATAAAATATGGAATTAGAAAAACGACGTCTGTACATTGGAAACAGTAGGTTTTTAACGACTTGATGTAAATGAAGTAGTGCTGGGCGCGTTAGCGGCGCTAACGGCGTCAACGTTAACGCACATTAACGCGTGACGCATTTTCCATGACGACTGACCGGAAAAAAGACGTGCGTGACGCCATGTTTACCTGCCGGAGTCCAGGCACCGTTAGCTCCATTAGCTCCTTTAGCGCCGTTAGCATGCCTACAGTCAAACTGGAGCGGTCTGTTTATCACGCTACAAATAACCGGCGTAGCCGTGTACGACGTATGTTTGCCTCTGTTTTTAAAGCTTAGCGACTCATTTTAACAACTGGGAGTCACGTAAACTTAACGTCACGCGCGTCTTTTTTCTGCTTGTCGCCATGGAAACGAGCCACGCATTAATGTGCGTTAGCGTTGACACCGTTAGCGCTGTTAACAGCCGTTACTGCGTTAACATGCCTAGCACTAAAATTAAGACTTTTTTAAAAAGAAAAAAAATTGTTAGCAAATGAACATTTATTTGCAAAATGATCTTGAGAATGTTTTTTGTTTGTTTGTTTTTTTAAGTATAAAAAAATGAGAAAAGAAAAAATGAAGTAGCACTTAACGCGGAAAGGAAATTGAATGTTACCACGCCCCTTCTTTATATTGCGTAAACCGTCGTAAAAGCTGGACACAAACTCCGGAGAGAGAGGTTTGGCAGTATGGAAAACCCGGCTTAGACTACACGGAGCTGTCTCCCCCCAAATTAAGACTCATGTAAAACGAAAAATGTCCGACTTACAGTATGTTTAAGCATAGATATATTTGTGCGGTCAGTTTTTTCTCTAAATGTGGACACTTGCACAGCATACTGTTATAGCATGCATTCCACTGCATTTCATAGATTCCAGTGAACGGGGATTTACAACTTGTACAGAATGTTGACGCGGAAGTGAAACAGTGAAGCCGAGGTCCATCATTTTTACGTCTGGCAATTTTCTTTGTGCGAGACGATATCCTGTAAGTGTACAGTTTAACCGAGGTGGTTCTTTTGCCCACTCATCAATAAAGACTCTACTTTTGATGCATTTTTTTGGGGGGGAGTTTTGTGACCCGTCTGCATGTTGACATGTTCCTGGAGAACACTTCAGCAAATGACATCCTGTGTGAAACCCTGAGTGCAGGGAAGGTGATTTTTTTTCCAACGCCTCGGTCTTATTTTAGACGCTAGGCCTCGTGAAATCAAGAAGTAATCTCCTGGAAGCAGTGAATAACAAAACACTCCAGAGTCCAAATGATTATTTTTCTGTTCTTTGTCCAAAAGCAACATGGCAAATCTGAACACACACATAATGTGACAGTGTGAACTGTCAGGGACCAAAAATGGACTTAAAAGCCAACAAAGTAGGTTATTTTTCCAATATTTAACCATTAATGATTTAATTTAACCATTAAAACTTAAAAATACTCAATATCCACGATATCAATAAACTACAAATGAGTATATTCACATTCAACTTTCTTTCAAACAATCTCCCCAATATATTTGATAATTTCCTAAACCCTAATTCACTTGTACATAACTATTATACCAGGCAAAGAAATCAACTCCATATTCCTCTCTTCTGCACATCATTAGCACAGTCGTCCGTCAAATATAAATGTGTCACAATATGGAACAGTCTTCAGATAAATATACAAACAATTTCCTCTTTTCTGGCCATTAAAAAAGCCTTGAAAACCCATCTCATAAGTCATCGTAGCCTCTTGTAGTAATCTTATATATATAAGTTTATATTCTATCTTAATTTAGTCTATTAATTAATAGATTATCCTTATTGATTGTTACTACATTTTATGTATTATTTTTCTATATTACTTATCGATTATAATTCATTTTTGATTACTATAGAGGAGGAGGGGCCTAGTATAAGCTATAAATGCTTTATCCCTCCTCCTGCACCTGTTTTTATCTATTGTGTATCGCATTAAATATTATGTATTTTTTTCTTGTGCTAATAAAACAAACAAACAAACAAATGAAAAATACAGATGGAAGTTGTTAAATCACAGTGTCACACAAACAAAAACAGTCATTACAGTCAAGAACGTAACTAAACAACACAAGGTTTTTAAAAGGTCCAGTGTATGAAATTTGGGTGAAATTATTTTAATTTGGCGGGAATTCTAGATACATATATACAAGTAAATGTGGTCGAGGGCCAATTTTTTTGGAAGCTCTTGAATATTGGGCCAAAACATTGTATTTGAAATGTCTTCAGTCACAAACACAAACCCACGTTTGCTGCCTTTAACAATAATGTGGACGTTGTCTTTAATCAGCAGCTTGTTACGTAGACAAACACTGTACTGTTAATATTTATTGTGAGCCTAACACACGATGATAGTTATTTTATAGACATTTAGTCCCTGAACGTAGCCGTCTCCATGACAACAGCAGTGTTTTTATTTTTTTTTATCTTTCAAATATCTTAGTTTTTAGTTCATTGTCAATTACAGCAAAACAATCTATATCAATAAATTCATATTTTTTTTTCAGAATAAAAGCTCTGAACTGATTTGTTCAATCATCAGCCGGGTACCAGATACTGATGCTGGACGGACAGTTTTGGTACCAAGAGCCACCAGTTGCTGACCACTGGTGTAGAATCACCTGATTGTATGAATTACTGTTTTTCTATGTTTTTTACAGTAGCCCACAAAGGACAAACTTTGTGTGTGTTTTGATGGTTACTGCAGGCTGCACATGCAGCTTCTCCAACATGACACTTTACACTTTACATACTGCACCTTTAACTCACTAACTACCAATCATATCTTATACTGTAGGTCAGGGGTCTGCAACCTTTAGCATGAAAAGAGCTATTTTTGTCAACTCTCTACCCAAATAAAATTCACGTGGAGCCACAAAAAACCCACAAAAGGTTTTTATACAGATATACTATATAAAAGAGCAATCATTTTTTTCATTTATCAAATTTAAGAACTACAAAATGTTCAGTTTATACACAACCTCTTATAAAGTGGAGCAAAAACATGGCAAATTAATTTATTTGCCACAAATGAACCCACTTTGAAATAAATTAAGCAAATATGTGGATCGCATGTTGTTCATGCAAAGGTCTGTGGATCCAAAGATGGACAGGACATCCAAATGTGTACTAATATTGCCTTTTACATCGACGTTGTCTGTGATGCACAACACATTAAAACACTTTTATTTGGCACCTTGATCGCCTTGAAATCTACAAGGAGCCACTGCAGAGTGGCTGAAGAGCCACATGTGGCTCTAGAGCCGCAGGTTGTAGACCCCTGCTGTAGGTCATCCATCCACTTTATTTGATACAGAAATTATACGCCTAATTCCTGATTAATTGAACTATCCATTGGTTAAAAAATGCTTTAAGAAAATGATGTAAAACACTGAGCATTACAGTACAGTAGTCAACAGTGTAACAGTGTGGTAATAAAGGGATAATATTACAGTAATGTGTTATTTCCAAAGAAGTATCCGCATAATAGCTTGGTTATGAGAATTATTATTATTATTATACTATGGTGTGACTGTACTGTAATGTAAAGTGCTCATCTTATATATATGAACTTTATATGAATGTAATAATTCCACATAAAATCTGACAGTAAAGGCATGAAAATAACATTTTTTTTGTGCAAACTGAAATGTGGGTTTATTATTTCCTCAAGGGACCAGAAAAACAAAGCCCATTTTAAATTCATAATTAAGCCAGTACTGTATGTGGACTGCAGTCTTTGAAAAAAACAAAAAAAACAATAATGTACTCTTAAGTAATGGAAGGCATCTTAAATGTCACGGAGGGTTAACTCCTCTGCAGAATCAGAAACATAAAGCGCATAAATAAATAAAACACTTCTTATACTGAATCTATTTCCCTTGCGACTGGTGAAACAAATCCTCCACATGTGCAGCAAACCTTAGCACATAATTATTCTTCTGACATTAACGAAGAAGAATCGAGGGAAAAAAGAAACGGACGGGAAGAAAGAAAATGTTGTTTAGTTTTAATTAGGACCCGACTGAAGCCCAGCAACTGTGTGATTGTCTGTTCTCTGCGTCAACAATAATCCTATATGTTCAATTTGAATGAGAGATGATTTTCTTTTGTGTGTGTGTGTGTCAGTGTTTGCCGCTGATCGCTCTCTAACCGTCTCAAAGTGCTTATTTTTAGTTTCCTTCCCACCTCTTTGGCGCGATTCACCACAACAAAGGGCGTCTCACTCATTTGTGAAAACTTATGCTCGCCCACCGTTTTGTCCTGAGACGGGGAGAGTTTACATGTTGCACCCGTCCTGTCCTGCTTCAGACAAAGACAGCAACCAAACTCAACTGAATTTGTGGATTAATTATCCATGTCGTTAAAAACATTTGGCTCAAGATTCCCTCATGTTCTCCTGATCCTAATATCCCGCGCTGCCATTCTGATGCATCATTACAAATACAAAACACAGATTTGCTTAGATTAGAGAGCAGCAAAAAATAAAAGTATTTTTTCTTAATTCAGTTGCGACTAGAGCTGCAACTAACGATTATTTTCATAATCGATTAATCTGTCGATTATTTTCTCGATTAATCGATGAAACGGTTGGTCCATAAAATGTCATAAAATGTTAAAAAACGTTGATCAGTGTTTGTCAAAGCTGGAAATTATGATGTTCTTGAATGTCTTTTTTTGTCCACAAACCAAAATGATTCAGTTTTAATGATTACTTTGTTATGTTGAGCAAAGAAACGAAGAAAACATTCACATTTAAGAAGCTAAAACAATCAGAAATCTTGTTTTAATCATGAAAAAAGCTTCAAACCAATTATTGATTATCATAATAGTTGCCGATGAATTTAGTAATCGATTAATAATCGATTCATCGATTAATCGTTTAAGCTCTAGTTGCGACCCTTGGGACATCAACATCACGGTGGATTATTAAGATATCATTTTTCATTTCTAATCACTAAACAGTTACTTGTTTTTGTCACTCGAGCGGCCGCCTCCTGAACAGGCTAGAAGTTCACTTTGAGTTTGAGGCTCCGTGCATTAAAAGTCAAGAGGTTTAGGATTGAAATACGACGACGCTCGATACAAAAATCAGAAGTCGGCGAACGATTGTGCAAAATAAATACGTCAGTCCGTCTGACATCAGCTCAGATTACTGAAATTGCCAACAACCATTGAGCCTCATCACTACGCTGAAGCTCTCACACAATGTTTATTAAACACAAACCGCATCTTACATCACACTATCATGTATTTTGCCGCCGTCAAATGCAACACATTTATTAACACCTGCTGTAGTGGGGGGGGGGGAGGAGTCACACAATGACTAACACTCTCCTTCTCCCTTTGCCCACGACTGAACACTTACACCGCGCTCTTCACACGTAACGTACAGGAAATGACACAGAGGCGACTGACGGTTACGTTAGTTTATTCCGTATGTGTGTTAAATAACATATGAATCAGCATAACCCGAACACACAAACATACACACACACACACACACATACAGATGAAGTACAAACGCGTACTTTAAAAACCACACTTGTATATTTGCCTATGACCGACGCTGGCGTGAATGTCATGCACGTGGATAAATATGCAAACAGGCAAAACAGCAGAACTGAGAGCAAATAAAGGCGTTTTTTTTGTTTGTTTGTTTGTTTTTTTAATTACACTGCTTGAGTAACAGTTACATAAACCGTGAACTGAATCTATGCCAGAGGGACCGAGCGAGCGTCCGTCGGTTGGGGGTTTGTTTTCTCTCAGGAAGGTTGTGTTCTCGTCGGTGGTGAAGCCACGACACATGCATGGGAGAAAGAATGTTTCCGTCTTATTTTTTAAATTAAAAGCAATGTCACGCACGCACACACAGCCATTCTTTAAGACAATCCCTACCACCTACACCATTGGTTCTCAAAGTGCGGCCCGGGGGCCAATGTCGGCCCGCAGAAACATTTCTGGCGGCCCCGCAGTGAATTACAGTTGATAGTTTTAATCCAGGAGCGACTAAGCTTGTTAAATGTTTATTGGACATTACTGGATACAGACCAATAAGTGTAAACAAACATACTGGGTATTTACCTGGTTTCTATATGGTGAATTTTAGTGTATTATTGGGTTATAAGCTGGTAATAAGCAGGTAGCTACAGCCCCCAATTACTAGCTATTAACCCAGTAAATATATGGTAACAGAAATGTGTTACTTGGTATTAACCTGTAATTAGAAGGTAAGAACAATGGCCAAAATACTGGGTAATTACCCAGTAAATTATAAAGCGTTATTATATTAACGCTTATATTAGTTAACGCTTAACTGTAGAACTGCAATTGGTCATTAAAATTATTACAAATGGGATTTATTTTAAGTTTTTTCCTTTGGTGGCCCTCAGTCCAATGTTGGGTTCCTAAATTGGCCCTCAGGTATCAACACTTTGAGAACCCCTGACCTACACAGCATGTGATGTTATCTGATTGCACTTTAGTATTAAATTAAACATTTAACGCCTCTTACATTCCAGTGAAAGTCGTATTGGACGGATTCAGCAGCAGGCCTTTTTTTTTTTTTAAATGTGTGTGTGTGGAAGCATCACTTCTGCTCCCGCCGCCAGATGATAACCATACCGGTGGAATCGGCCGACGCCAGCAAACTCTCGTCACAGTTGAAGCTGACGTCCAGCACCGGTCCGCCGTGACCCTGCAGCTTGTTCACGATGGCCTTGGTGTTTCGCTCGACGTCGAAGAAGTAGACGCAGGCGTCCTCGCTGCCCGTCACTGTGTCGGAGAGTAAAGAAGAGTCAGAGAACGCTGTGTCGATCCCAACGGAGGGGAACTGTGCTTTCATTACAACTAGAAAAAACAAAGATTCAGAGCTTAACACGTGTCAGACCACCACCCAAAGCTACAGCTGCTACAGCTCATTTAACAGTAACTCCTCTGTAACGGTTAACACACCAGTGTGTAGAATTTTTAATGTTAAAATATAAGTACTATTGTTAAAAAAAACAGGAAAAAATATGATTAAGATGTCAAAATATATAGTTACTTACTTTTATTCCTGAACAGGAAAAATGAGATTTAGTGGTCGGAATGTTGTTGATTAATTTATGACTTTCCAGGGAAGAAGCCCAGTGATTCGGTATAAAATGGTGAATTCAGTTTGTTATTTTCCAAATAAATAACAATTAAAATATTTACGTTTTCCAAGAAAAATATTAAAAAATGAAGATTATATACAAAAAAAAAAAATACTGAATTCTGTGTCAAATATACAAGAACGAATAAATAAGTACATATATACAGAGTATCAACAGTGTTATTTGAACCTAAATAAGTGAACTGTATATAACCTAGTATATAAAGTTAAGTGTGCAACAACACAGATGTAGCCAAGTTATAAACACAAGTACAGTGGACGTCCATATTGCTCAGTGGTTATGACACAGTAGTTCATTACAGTCGTTTTCTATTGACTCAAAGGAGTGAAGGTGACTGATCGAAGGTTCGATAGAGTCATTTAATTGTGCATTAAAATGAAAATCTCACCGTCTCTAAACAAAGACGACGTACACCAGTAATCTGACACCTGACCTTATTTGGAATGAGACATTATTCACGGCGCAGTAATCATAATTCACTGCTGCCAAAGACCCAATAGGACGCAATAATCTGATTAAGATTAATATGTATATACATATATATATATATATATATATATATATCCTTTTATGAGTTCAGAGAGTAAACCGTTCCACGACTCGTGTTAAGCATGGAATTTGAACAACTGGATAAAGAAACCAGGTGTTCACATTCATCATCAGTCTTTATATTGTGACAGTGGTGACACATAGAGCAATGAAGCAAAGAAGACCACCCGTTTGTGGAGTTCTGGCTCCTGAATGAATAAAGTGCTGTGAAATACTGAGAGACTGTAAGAATATAGAGCTATTTAACTCACGTGTCACTCAATATTTCACTGACAGTAGGTTTTAAAGGGATAGTTTAGGTTTTTTTTTCCCTCCAAGTGGCTCGTTATCAACACGAGTATGCTGCCGTTTCTATGAACCAGCCTGGACACGGTCGCTAACATGGCTGCCAGCAGGGAAAGAACCACAAACAGATTTTAGCCATTGAACAGAAGGCTGACCTACTGAAATATATGACCGTATTAGTTTATGTAGTACACCAACGTTCAAAATGTCCTCATTCTTGAAGGAAAAGCACATTTTTTTCAATGAATATAACATTAAATGAATCATAAATACACTCTATACATTGTTAATGTGGTAAACGACTATTCTAGCTGCAAATATCTGATTTTTTAATGGAATATGTACATATGTGTATAGAGGCCCATTGTACATTGTGTTTGCTAATGGTGTTAGAAGACTATTGGATGATTAGAAAACCCTTGAAAACCCTTGTGCAATGATGTTAGCACAGCTGAAAACAGTTTTGCTGGTTCTTATTTTGAATAAAAATCATTATTTCTAATCTTGTCAATGCCTTGACTATATTTTCTATTCCTTTTGCAACTCTTTTGATGAATTAAAGTGTGACTTTTAATGGAAAACACACAAAAAAATGGTATAGGTGACCCCAAACTTTTGAACAGTAGTGTATGTTCCCTAATCTTTCTGGTCCATTGCTGCCTTGTTTATAAGTTTGTGTAACATCTAAACACAGAAGTAATGAGATAACACATTTGAATTCACTGATGAACGGAGCTCTGGATTAATAACTCCCCTGTGACGTTTATGTAAAATCACTCATTTTTATCTATGGTGCACAAGACACAAGATTTATATTATGAACATATTCTTAAATGAGTGTAGAGTTTATCATTCATCACTTCCATGTCTTTTTTTTAATATAATGTAAGATGTAAGCTAAGGTTATTTTGGAGCTCTGGGATGGAGTAATGTCAACAGTAGAATTTATTACATCTATGAAAAGTGACTTTGTTAGATAAACACACACATGCTTCAAACGGGGTAGGAAATTATTGTTGCTGGGAGGTTTTTTGAATTTAGTTTTTATCCAAAAGCAGCAGTAAGCTTTTTTTTTCTTCCTTTTTTTATTCGCCACACTGGGCAGCCGGCAATTAATGAACTGTGGTCTAATTTTCTATTCACGTACCACAGCGGGAGCGCTGAGCAAAGTCTTACCCACACAAGCCCCCTGTCTGAAAGACATGAGGGGGCAGAAGATGCTGTGAACCAGCTGGGAACCGTGTTGGATGGGGAAGCTTCTCTTTAGCTGCAGTGTGCCCTCGTTGTCCACCACCCTGCCAGGGAAAAAATGTGGCGTACGAGATTAAATTCAAGACGGCGGCGTACACACATCTTCCACAGGCACATTAGAGGAATTAAAAAGTAAATCTCTCCACGGCCGAAAAAATGCCTATTAATAAGCAGCGACTTCACACACTGACCTGTACAGAAGCAGCTTATTGACACAGGCGTTGACCAGCAGGGAGGGGTCTCTGGCCTCTCGGCTGATCCAGGACCGAGCAGATATGCTGCAGATGGAGCTGCCTTCGTTCACCACCAGGCGCTTGGCTTTGGTCAGCTTCCCTGTGGGAGGGCGGGCAGAAAACAGCAGAGACCGGCAGAGACACATCAACAGCCTTTTCTCTCTCATTCAGTGGAAAAAGCCCCTCCTTTATAATTACATCCACAAAGTAGGTCATGTTTTTGGTGCCTTTTATCAGCCTCTCTATGCATTAGCAGGATTACGCGAAAAAACTACTAGAGCGATTTTCGGGAGGACAGGGTCAAAGCCAAGAAGGAGCCCATTAACTTACGGAGGAGATTCAATTCTGGGGAATACAAGGATTTTATCTCAACAATTCCTTTAAGGTTTTATAACAGGAATAATGCAGGGATCGGAGTAAAAAAAAAATGCCCTAACCCCTGGCTTCGTTACAAGAGGTAGTGATTAAAAGCTACTCCTTCAAGAACACAATATCTATGTTTGCTAAATATCACCATAAAAACACCACTGTTATATCATTATTGTGGACAATGGGCACTATTAAAGATATTATTAGCATTATCAGCGCTTGGGAATACTGATGGACCAGTTTATGCCATGTATAACTGACTGATAACAAGCCTAAACAATATGCTAACCCACAATAGCTTTCTCCTCAACATGCAAAAATGTGGTGTGGGTTCAGGTGGTGCGATATAATCGTCTATGATAGTATTGTCATAGAGTTCATCTAATTTAAATATTTTTAATGCCCTTTTTGATACCATTTCAAACATTTTTAAAGCCAATGACTAACTGCAATGTGCACATATTGTAGTTGTAACCTTTTAATTGTGACGTAAAAGTAAAGTTTGAATAAAATAATAATAATAATAATCTAGCCAATGTCTTTCTATTCATTTTACAACTCTTTTGATGAATAAAAGTGTGACTTTTAATGGAAAACACAAACAAATTTCATTGGTGACCCCAAACTTTTGAACAGTAGTGTAACATAGGTGTGTGGGTTGAGGTCATAATTCAGAATTTGCTTATATTTTCTCCCTCGTACCTGTGGCCATATCAAAGAGGAAGGAGAAGATGCTTCCCCGGTCATCACCAGCCCACAGGATCTTGCCCGGAGCGTCAAAGGAGAGCGACAGCACGCGGCCCGTGAGCTTACTGGAGCCGCCCTTCACCTTCTTCCCAGTGGAGATGTTCACCACCTGCAGGTGATGCTTGCTGTTTCCCACCTGCAAAAACACAACTTGGGAGTGAGGAACCTTCATTATTTCCACAAGGCAGCACTGAGATGACATTACATTACACTCTCTTTTGGTGAAATGTAATGTAATGTAACACTCGAGTGCTGAAAACATACAAAATATGACGTCTGTTACCGTTTATACACGCATAGAACAGCACAGGCAGAGTTTAATCCAACATTAATCATTGTCTACAAAGGCAGGTGAGACAAACGGCAGGTTAGCAAAAAGCCTGTGCAAACCTGATTTAAAAACTCTGTGCAACAGAAATTAATGTGTTCCTGCTGAAATCCCTTATTGTTCTGTCAAACAAAAACAAATCTCCATCTCCCTCATGTTTCACTTAATGAAGCGTAAATGGACACCGTCATTTACAACGCTGCTTACTCTTCACATATCTGCTGCTCCTCAATCAAAACTGAAGAGCAGAATTCATTTAGAAGACATTTACCGCTCGGGTTTTTTGACGACAGAAGCTGATATTTGATGGAAAACGATCAATACCTGCAGCAGAGTGTAAATATGCATGAAGCCCTTTAGAGAGGGATGAAAGGATAGCGAGATGAGGTTTGGTTTGCCTGTGTACAACATTTTTACATCATACTGCACACACAAAACAGCAATGTTGATAATAAAATACAGATTTATTCTCCCATTTATTTTTTTATATATATCCTCTCATGACGGTGCGTGTGAATGCAGCGGCTCGAGGCTCTCTGCTTTTTATGTTCGTATTTGTGTTTTTGTTCGTGTCTTCGCCCACATTTCAAAGACTTGAAGCCGACTTTACTTGAGTTTAAATTTTGCACAATTGTCTTATTTAAGTGTTCTGATATTTATTGTTTTTTTTGTGTGTGCGTGTGCCTTTAAGCCGAGAGTCTCTGCAAAATCTCGTTATGTTCTCACACACGTGCTGTGTTTCCATCATGGTAGGGTTCAGTTTGGTACAGTACGGTACGATTTGGAATGGTGAAGCTCTGGGTCGGACTTGTGTTTCGATGGAGAACAGTGCGTTTACTTAGTTAGGCGACAACAGCTAACGCAACACAACAGACAATAATGATATTTACACCGATTGCAACACGGTGGCGGTTTTTTGTCGCCCGATCCGCTGTGAGTGGAGCAGGTTATAGCTCCACCCTGACCGTACTGCACCATTTTAATCTGGTACCAAAGAATGGAAGAGTTGGAGGCCAGTTAGTTTAAAAATACATACCGTAACAAATACCAAACGAAACTGTTCCACTCCAGAGAAAACCAGAGCAAAGCTGACATGGTACATGACGTAAAATCAGTCTATCAATCAGTTACACGGCAAATCAAGAAAACATTTGAAGTGCATCAGTACTGGCTGTGTAGTAAAAGATCCGCAAGGCACAAAAAGTATTACAGGGTAAATGCAGGAATCCTGGCGTTAATTTCAATACCTTTTTAAGACTTTATCAAGACCTGCTCAAATTATTTTAAGACCTTATCGCCACTTCAAGCTGTAATCAGCAACACATATTTAACTTAGAAAACAGTCTTAGTTTGCAATTAAATCTATAGAGCACAACCATACAAAGGAACTCATAAGCCGGAAAGGAACAAATCGCGTTCGCTGTCGCAAGACGTGTAACCTAACGTGTACGATGTCTGCATATCGTTGGGAGGAAAATAAATACATTCATGCATACTTTTTGCAGTCAAACTCTGGAAACTTTGGACAAGATTGAATATCTCATGAAATTGCGATTAAGACTTTTTAATACTTTTTAAGGGCTTTAAATTTCCCAAAATTGATTTTTCAAATTTTAATACTTTTGAAGACCCTGCGGGTTAGGGTTAGGGTTTACGTCACAACCCTAACCCTAACCCAGTAATAACAGGCTTTAACTACTGCTTTTACTCCCATTTTAGTCTGATAAATAAACATAATGCTATAACTATTAAACATATTGCCAATTCTGCTGTCACTAAGTCAAGGACGCAAGAAAAAAACAGGTATCAAACGAGACTCACCACAGTCAGATTGTTATTCATCGGCTGGAAAGTGCAGCAGAGCAGCTCGCTGGATTCCGGGTCTCTGACCTCTCGGATGCAACGGCCGTCCTCCGTGTTCCAGATGCGCAGCATCCCGTCAAGCGACGTCGACACAATAATGTCATTGCTCAGAGACCACGCAAAGTCCGTGACAGGACCTCCGTGGCCCTTCAGTGTCACCTTCACGCTGGGAGGAGACGGGGACAAAGTCATGATGGACAGGGAGCCGTCCAACGAGCAGCAAGCCAGCAGGTGCTTGTCGTCGTTGGCGAACTGAAGCCGTGGAACTACAAGAAGGAGCGCAATGACGTATATGTGTGGAGAAGATACTGATGATTTCGATTTATTGTACATTTAACTTACTCACCAGCAGAGTCTACATGTTGGTCAAATATGTGGTGCATGCCAGCAAAAGCATAATTTTCACTCAGAGTTGTGTCTCCTGCCATGGCACGACTGGCCTCTGCCACAGAGGTGGGCACCAAGCTGCCCGGAGGCCTGCAGCCAGGAACAAAGTACCACCATGTAAGCATGTAAACAATACACCTACTGTTCTGTGCCTTCAGAATAAAATAAGGAAATATATTAGTTAGTCTATCTAATAAGAATTTTCCTGACAAAATGCATACAGATGCAATATAATAGACGTAGGGAGGTTTCCTTGTACCTCTCATCATAGACAGCTCTGTTCATCTGGGCCTGTAGCTGGTAGGAGCCTCTGCTGACGGACCGGCGGTGACCACGAGCCCCTTGGGCGCGGGGGTCCTCCTCAAAGTCCTGCCCATGACAGGAGAGGAGAGGGAGGGAGAACCTCATACGAGTGAGTGCAAGTTAAGACAAGAATTGTGACCACAAATAATCATAAAATAACCATCAATAATGAAAATTACAATGCAATTTTAATTTAAGGACACTGCTCATTTATATACATATATATATATATATATACACAGGGAAAGCCAGCCATTTCAACCAAGCTGCTCAGTTTAATATTCAAGGAGTGCTGTTGGCTATGCTGCTGATTGATGAATCCTAACGTCCGACCATCCAAATGGCTTTCTATGCTTTTATCAAATGAGTACCCTGCTAGTACACCCCCCCTGCTGTACACTCTCTCTTCTACTTTTACTGGCCTTTCCGTTTGTTTTTATCTGACCTCCATGCGGTCCAGTGTGGTGCGGGAGCTGCGCACACTGCTGGCCCTGAAGCTGCTCTGCTCAGACAGGGGCCCGTAGCGCAGGGCCAGCAGCTGACTGCGCAGCCTCAGGTACTGCCTGCGCAGTCCTGGCTCAAAGCCACACTTGGCGTTCTCTCTGAGCAGCTGGCTGCGTCGGCGGATGTACTGAGTTCGGAACTGTGGAAACGTAGGCGTGCGGTAAGCATTGTACCTGGGGAGGAGAGGAAGTGACACACCACAAACAATAAGTCACAAGAGATCCATGAACAATAACACGTCCGATTGGCTTTTTTTTTTCATAATTTTAAAGGATTAGTGGCTAACTCGGTCTTACCTTGCGTCCACTGCCAAAACCTGCTGCCAAACTGCTGCCATTCCACAAGCACTGGGTAAAACTGAAGCCACTGCCAGAGCAGATCCCTGTCAAAATACACAGAGCTCATTATATACCATGTTGCTACTTCGTTCAAATATCCACTGCTATAGTTAATAGCACACTTTGACTTCAATTCATTATAACCACTAGATCCATAAATGTTATTTTAACGTTCACCCTAGACCTAATTCAACAGCTCGGAGAGCCTGACTCAGTCTCCCGCGTCTTGCTGCTCTTCATAAAACAAATATCACAGCCTAGAGTTTTGCACTGAAGCAGCATCTCCATATTGCAAGTCACTTTATTGTCCTGATGGAGGTTCTGTTTTATTTATTTTAATACAGACAGATACAATAACACAGACAGTGCTGCTAACAATATCCAGTGTATGCACTATAATAATAGTGTTTCTAGCAGATGCCAATTTGTAACACTTGTCCCTAGAAGGGCTTTTATGGCAGGAACAGACAGAGGTAGATGGTGATGATATAAAAGTAAAGACATTTAAAAGCATTATGAAAGTTTGGTATGGTCATTTTGATTAAATGTTTCTCATTTAAAATGTGCAAATCTGTGCAAAACAAAGATGTTTTCTTCTGTTTGTAGAATATCATGGTTAGGTCAGAACAATAAATATTGCGTTCCTTTATTCTTCCCTTTTTTCTTTTGGGCATTTCTCTTTCCATTTAATAAACACTGCCTTGCACTGCCTGAAAAACATAATAAAGATGAAAATAAATAAATACATAAATATTGAGCCTCTTGCGATTTGAAAATTGTAGTCATTTATATTTTTTGTTCAGCCCTAACGGTTCTTACTATGATTTTCTAAGAAGACCCTCAAGGGACTGAACTACAGACTGGTCTTGAAAATCTTGGATAGAAAACAAACAATTACCATTACCATACCCTCGTATATTGCAAATCACACCGAAATCGCAATTTCAATCAAAATAATCCCAATGAAATAACAATTCCAAATAGTCGTTCTCCCATTTTAACTAAATACAACGTCTTAAGCTTTGATAATTTCATTGATTTTCACAACATTAAGCCTGTTTATAACCATTTATTTGCCTGATACTTCCATATGAGCAGAGTATTATTTTAAAAAATACAGTTCAAGTTCTTTTAAGAGTAACAACAGTGTGGTTGTAAGCAAAGATGTTAAGACAATGGCTAAATCTAATGCACAATAACAGTGTGGGTTATGATGGATCTGTGCTGTGTGTGTACTGTATGTTGTGTGCTGTATCTTGAGCTGCAGGTGTTCTACTCTCCTCTACTTAACATGAGAATAACAGCATGTATGCTACAGTCATATGAATGAGATGTCTCCCCACTCTCCATCATCACAACATTGACTCCAGTGATGATGCAGGATGAAATGGCACCACGGGGGGGAAAACACTACGATAATGTGATTTTAATCGCGTTTTTTTTAACGATACTCATTAAGGTGACAAATAAAACAGTGATTAAAAACAACAAACAGTCGTCGCGTCATGAGAAAAAAGCAAAACGTCACTAAAAATCACTCGAGTTTCTCCCCTGACAGCTAAAGCTACCTGACGCTAGCACGTTAGCGACTAGCACGCTAGCCACAACATCCTTCGCGATGTCCTCGCATAATCCACTTCCTGCTCGTTCTTTTGTGCTCGTACGGCGTCTATACGCTGTTCATTCTACACACGGTTCGCTGTTTTCATTGTGGCGACGTGACATAGAAAACAAGGGGAGAAAATGCGTGAAAAGCGACTCACCTTCCTTAGCTTCTCTCCATCGCTGCTTCTTTTTTTTTCTCCCCCTGTCAGGTCACGTGACTCGGCGTAAAGCAGGGCCAGCCCCCAGTGAGCGCGAGGCCACAGGAAGCCACATGATGACCCACAGCGTTAATTCAGGGCTCTGAAACTGTATAATAATTATATTCATTATTAATTACATTATATTAATAATAATAATAATACATTAGGTTATCACATTAAAATATAAGTTCAACATTTCATTACATATAAGCTTTAATTACAATGGTCTACATGATATGTTTTGATTCAAATGTATTTTTCTGTCAGAAACGACATAGTGTAGTATGACGTACTACATAATATAATATGACGTTTTTGTCAAGTTTTGGACAAAAAAAAAGTTTTTCAAAAAAATTGTCAGACTTTGGACGACATAGTATAGTATGTCGTTTTTGTCAAATTTTGGACCAACATGTTTTTTCAAAAAATGGTCACATTTTGGACGACATAGTGTAGTATGACGTACTACATAGTATAGTATGACGTTTTTGTCAAGTTTTGGACAAAAACATGTTTTTCCAAAAAATGGTCAGATTTTGGACGACATAAAATTTTGGACCAATTTTATTTTTCAAAGATTTTTCACATTTTGGACGACATAGTTTAGTTTGACGTTTTTGTCAAATTTTGTACCAAAATTTTTTTTTTTTTAAATGGTCACATTTTGGAGACATAGTGTAGTATGACGTACTACATAGTATAGTATGACGTTTTTGTTAAGTTTTGGACCAAAAAAATGTTTTTCAAAAAATTGTCAGATTTTGGACGACATAGTATAGTTTGTCGTTTGTGTGAAATTTTGTACCAAATTTTTTTTTTCAAAAAATGGTCACATTTTGGACGACATAGTGTAGGATGACGTTTTTGTCAAATTTTGTACCAAATTTTTTTTTTTTTTTTTTAATTGTCAGATTTTGGATGACATAGTATAGTATGACATTTTTGTCAAGTTTTGGACAAAAAAATGTTTTTCCAAAAAATGGTCAGATTTTGGACGACAAAATTTTGGACCAATTTTTTTTTCAAAAATTTTTCACATTTTGGACGACATAGTATAGTATGTCGTTTTTGTCAAATTTTGGGCCACATTTTTTTTTTTTTTTAAATGGTCACATTTTGAACGACATAGTGTAGTATGACGTTTTTGTCAAATTTTGTACCAATTTTTTTTTTTTTAAATTGTCAGATTTTGGACGACATAGTATAGTATGACGTTTTTGTCAAGTTTTGGACAAAAAAATGTTTTTCCAAAAAATGGTCAGATTTTGGACGACAAAATTTTGGACCAATTTTTTTTTTCAAAATTTTTTCACATTTTGGACGACATAGTATAGTATGTCGTTTTTGTCAAATTTTGGACCAAATTTTTTTTTTCAAAAAATGGTCACATTTTGGACGACATAGTGTAGTATGACGTTTTTGTCAAATTTTGTACCAAATTTTTTTTTTTTTTTAATTGTCAGATTTTTGACGACATAGTATAGTACGACATTTTTGTCAAGTTTTGGACAAAAAAATGTTTTTCCAAAAAATGGTCAGATTTTGGACGACATAAAATTTTGGACCAATTTTTTTTTCAAAAATTCTTCACATTTTGGACGACATAGTATAGTTTGTCGTTTTTGTCAAATTTTGGACCAAATTTTTTTTTCAAAACATGGTCACATTTTGGACGACATAGTGTAGTATGACGTACTACATAGTATAGTATGACGTTTTTGTCAAATTTTGGACCAAAAAAATGTTTTTTAAAAAAAATTGTCAGGATTATCAAGATCTAATTTTAAATTTCTAATCACTAAACAGTTCTCAAAATGCCTCCTTCTAAACAGACTAGAAGTTCACTGGCCCCGGGTCATTTTAAGTTTTGATGGTGTAATCCAGAGTCACATTGTTGTTGGATTAATCAACAGGTCATACCACAATTTTGAAGTCAATCTGCTACAAATGTCATTGGATTAGAAATTAAATTTTTAAAATTTCAACCACAGGGTACAGGAAAAGGCCTTAAGAAGAATGAGTTGATTAATATCAAAAGATGTTTAAATGAATTCACATGAATAAAAATGTATTTATACGCCAGATCAAAGTCACTCAGGCTTCACCCATATTTGTATGTTTTACATAAATTCTGCTCCAGAGACTCGGTGTGACAGGTGTTTTTAGGTTTGTTAATATGGCCGCAGTCAATTTCATTAAACTTTAAAATGAAAAAGTAGAAAGGGCGGATGCAGCCTCATTTGCTCACAGTTTAAATAATTATTCCTGTAAAGTGTTTGAAGAATCACTGCTTCTTATTAAAATCTGCATTTTACTTTTTCAGTCTAAGCCTAACTCACAACAACAAAATATTCTGTGTGTTCTCCAAAATAATCCACTGTAATTTTCACTATATTATGACTTATTACATGGTGAGAATGCTTTCCTGTAACGCACAATGCATGAGCACAGTTCCAGTCTGTTCACAATGGTCAGTATTACAAGGTCAGCTGCCAGGTTTTGCCTGGCTCAGCAGAGCTGTGCAGAGCCGCTCAGCTGACGGGGCTCTTTGCTTGTTCGCGGGGCTCTTTCGCGAAGGGGCCCCACCGAGCGCGCCGCTCGCAAGCATTCAAAAGCACTGGCCATAAATGAGCGCGGGTGAACGCCACGTTTAACACTGCATTCTCAAACACACAGCAAGGACTTTGGATCACAGCCAAAATGCCAGGAACGAAAGGTAAGTGACGTACGCGAGCGAGAAAGAAATAGAGTCAAATGTTTTATATGCAAACATAGCTTTCTTCTAAAGTATTGGTTCTCAAAGTGCGGCCCGGGGGCCAATGGCGGCCCGCAGAAACATTTCTGGCGGCCCACAATGAATTACAGTTGATAGTTTTAATCCAGGAGCTACTAAGCTTGTTAAATGTTTATTGGACTTTACTGGATACAGACCAATAAGTGTAAACAAAAATACTGGGTATTTACCTGGTTTCTATATGGTGAATTTTAGTGTATTATTGGGTTATAAGCTGGTAATAAGCAGGTAGCTACAGCCCCCAATTACTAGCTATTTACCCAGTAAATATATGGTAACAGAAATGTGTTACTTGGTATTAACCTGTAATTAGAAGGTAAGAACAATGGCCAAAATAATAATTACCCAGTAAATTATAAAGCGTTATATTAACGCTTATATTACTTAACGCTAAACTGTAGAACTGTAATCTGGTCATTAAAATTATTCCAAATGGAATTTCTTTCTGTTTTTTTTTTTCGTTTTTTTTCCTTTGGCGGCCCTCAGCCCAATGTTGGGTTCCTAAATTGGGCCTCAGGTATCAAAACTTTGAGAACCCTTTTCTAATGTTATTCACTTTTTTTTCTCCAGGTAATAAGTCGGACAAGAAGTCAGCTACCAAGGTAGGACAATCACAAATCACAATTATGACGTCTCTCAGTTTGAAAATGTTCCACCTAACCTACGTTTGCTTGGATTTCACAGCAACCTCAGAGTCCTAAAGAGCAGCCGAAGAAAGCTGATCAGAAAGGAGATGACAATAAGAAGCAAGGAGGTAAGCATTTGTACCAACTTCATCGTGATTTGGCCGTGTTGTTGTTTTTTTCTTTGTATGTGTGTCCCCAGTGAAGGATTATCCGTATCCGTGTGTTTCATCCCAATAGCAGGACAGCCGAAGGGAGAGAAGCAGTAACTTCCAGGCGTTTGTGAAAATGGCTTTGGAGACACTGCTGGGGTCCTGTCGACGTAAACACGGGGGTCCTCGGGGCAGACAGGGCTGAGTGCACATCCTCTATCCCCCCCCCCCCCCCCCTGAGCCTGTTGTGTGGCCCTGCTCACCTCTCACACACACACACTGTCCACTGATCCAAAAAGAATCTCAGAAAAATCTTTCCCTGACTGTCAAACAGTCCATGCATTTTTCTTGTAAATAACTATGATTCAAATAAAGAAATATTTGGTACAGCACTCTGACTCATGTGCGTCTCTGACCTCTGACCTCTGACCTCTGACCCCCCCACCCCCTCCCCCTCGACATTCACCAATCAAACAAAGACGTCCGTCCAGGTTTCATGTAAAATTTTTATAAAAATATCACAGGTGTGTCAGTGCCTTCACACTCACAGGAGAAGAAATAACTGAAACAAATAAATATTAGAGTTAAAAACACATACATGTTGGATTAAGTGATATTTGTGCCTAATCCCTGTCCAAACATTGTCAGTTTTTTTTTTGTTTTTTTTTTGAAAGATAGAGACAGAATGTGATCAGTCTGATACAGATTACAGTTACATCATTAAAAGCAGCAGTGACATAAAAAAACTCTGTACTTAAGGATAAATATTTAGTATATCACATTTTAAATATTGTGTTATGAGGTTGGAAGAGAAGTTAAGACATGTTTGCTCGACAGTAACACGCGGATAATACCCTGATTCTTAACTTTTATTTGTCGCACAAATACAAACTAAATACTCTTTTTTCTATCAGCTACATTAACAATTCTTTAAAGGAATTCATCAAACAAACACAATCGGGAAACGGCACCACCACAATAATTCATTTAGAAATGTCGTGATTTGAAATTCACAAAAGAGGAAGTCACAGACGCGATGATAAAACTGCTGCATTAAAACCAGAGCGTGTGCTTTTATCGTTTCCCTTTAAAATTCAACTCTATGTTGTTTAAACATGCTCAAGAGACAATCTCTCTCTCTAAAAAGGTAAAACGTTAAATGTATATTTCTACGTCTTAATAAAAACAAATCCCACAAAAAGACCAAATCTACGGAGCCCCGGACATGACATGGTCAAAAAAAGATTAAATTGTAGCTATATTGTGCGCACAAAATGCTATTTCGTGGCCACAATTGTGTAGCTGTCGCCCCTCTGGCTCTACCCGAGACCTTCGAGAAGGTGCGCTCAATTTGCTTACCCAGCTGCCCAGGAGTTATATTATTATCACTTCATTCGCACATTATATTATTTCGTGGCCTCAAAGTAGTATTTCGTGGCCACAAATTACTATTTTGTGGCCACAAAATAGTATTTTGAGGCCACAATTTAAAGGTGCATTATGTAATAAATCATAAAATCCTCCTAATATGTCACAGAGAATCAGGAATAATGTTCATATAACAAACTGAACTCACCAACAACAACAGTACAGACAAAATATTTGCATTAAAAAATATATTTTGCAGACTGCAAATCATGTTTATGTTTTAAAATCATGTTTTGGCGTCATGTGGCGCCACCTACCGCGGTCTACCAATCATTGCAGTCAGTAGAGTCTCCGCTGCAGAGCAACCACAGGTTGCCAGTTACGTCACGTTACTTTGGTATTTTGAATTTGAATGTAGTAACCGTTTTTGGCCACATTCTTACATATGGACCCTTTCATTTATGTTTTGACCATGTCAGGTCCGGGGCTCTGTACAAATCAAACAATGAGCAATGATTATTCTTCTGTCACAGACACGCATGTGCCACCATTTTTGCTTTAAAAATCGTTCTGCAGCACTCAAGAGCCACCAGAGCGTGTTAGATCGATCTGAAAACTGAACATATTTCCTAAATTGTTAAAAAATGATAGTGTCCAGCTGTTTAAGAAACGATTTAGCCTTTAAACAAAAAAAAAGCATCGTCAAAAGGCTCGGAGCAGAGAATCAGAGGTGTACTGTTGCATTCTTTTCATGGGATTTGTTGCTAATTGTCAGTTTTAAACGTTATAACCTACGATTGTGAAACACTTGTGGTGACTGGGGAGGGAAAAAGGAAAACCTCACCAGACCCCGTAGGGCAAACGCTGCAGTCTGCTGCTGGTGGTGAAAACCTAAGATAATCTTGTGTGTCCACAGAAAGGAGCAGCAGATCTCCACCACCACGCTGACAGGTATTGATTGTGACTCACAGTGAGACATTGGCAACTGCTGTCACAACACGAGGGCTCGATAACTGCGGATCAGATAAAAAGGGATGTGATATGGAGAAAAGGAGGGAGGAGGAAGGAGGGAGGAGGAGGAGGAGGAGGAGGAGGAGGAACGGGGCGACCATTTCATGGATTTCAACACACTAGTCCCCAGCAGGGTTACAGTAATAGATTATCCCCGGGCCAACGTCAGTGCAAACCTGTGTCGGCTCGCTGTTATATACAGGTTGAATGTGATCTAATGCAGGATAAGTTCACAGTGCAGACAGTGGATTAAGCAGCCTGACATCTCTCATTATTGCTTCCTTCATCTCTAACTCTGTCCGTTGTCATTAGAGAACGAGGCGATACAATATCCAGCAGCCAAACGTCACCCAGTGGCTCGTCCAGCTCAGCTCTGACCACTTCTGAATGGTATGATGTGTGATATCGTCCTGTAGGGGGGGGGGGGGGCAAAGAATACATCCTGGGATTCATCTTTCATTTGTTTATACTCGTTTGACAGATTTAGAAATATGTTAATCTAAACCAGAGGTGTCAAAAGAATATTTCTATCAGCTAGTTTATAGAAACTAGGAGGTTTTTGACCATAAAAACAAGTTAATGTATGTAAGTAGACCTCCATAACTAACATTTATGTGCAACAGGACCACTCTATGTGAGCTTTAATCTTCACTGTCTAAATTTCCCCACTGCAGGACAAATAAAGGACTTATCTTATCTTATCGTACATGTGGCTATGGCACAGATGCCAGCGAGGTGATAGAATATAATAGACACAATGAAATACCAATCTATGGACACAATGAAATACTAATACATAAGCGTGTTTACTCTTTTAATCATAGATGTCCATTTACTTTATTTCAGCTGTATTATTTAGACCGTTTTTGATATAGATAGATTTATTTCGCATCACATATATGTATGTTTTTACCCGCGACTGAAAATGGGCCCCCGGGTCATTTGAGTGTGACACCCCTGATCTGAACCCATCACTCAACACATCTCACAGTGCACCACAACAAAGTCCCCCGACCCATAAATACAGCTTTCTATATATTTCTATATAGAGCATTTTACATATTCATGTCATGGTCGTGATCTTAAACTTGAGTAAGAATCAACAGCTTGACCTAAATAAGATGCCACGAGAGTGTTATTTTAATTACTATCCTTTCATTATGCTCCAATCATTTATTATGCTCCTGCTCTGCCCCGGCGATCAATACAGTCGTCTTGTGTTTTCATCTTACCTCGTCCTCCTCGATGTAGTCCACACTGGAGTTGAACACAGAGCCCAGGTATGTCAGGTGGAGAAGCGCCAACGCACTGAACGCTATGTTGATGGTATAGACCCATAGTTTCTGCAGAGGAGGGGGAGACAACACATCGTTTAAGAACTACAGGGAAATTAACCCATTATTTCAGACTTAAAGGGACAGTGTGTAATGTAACATTGAGGGTTTATTGGTAGAAAATGATATATAAACACAAACATGTTTGTATGAGTACAGAACAAAAACAGAATACCTTCACTGGAAATGAATCAACTACAACATTCAACCACTAAAACTAATGTTTCTGTTCAGAAATGCAAGTAAATAACTATACATTTGAAATCATAATCAAGAAATAATGATGTGCGTTACTATTTTTCCATTAGCTCCTTTTAGCTCCTTTTAGCACGCCTACAGTCGAACTGGAGCGGTCTGTTTATTAAAGGTACAGAGCACTATTGAAAATGCATGGAAAACAATAATAATTTTATTTTAGCAGTTAAAGAGGCTCTACATACTGGTATATTAACCATTAAAGAAACATAAAACATTCATTCACATCTATCTATCTATCTATCTATCTATCTATCTATCTATCTATCTATCTATCTATCTATCTATCTATCTATCTATCTATCTATCTATCTATCTATCTATCTATCCTAGCTAGATTAGGCTAGATAGCGCATGTGGCTAGGCTACCTATCTATTACTAGATTTCACTAAAACATTTTTGTGGGAATTAATCAAAAACTCATACATTGAATAAGTTATTGTGTGTGTTTTAGGAGTATGGAAGGTGTTATTGACACATTTTGGGGAGAGAGCCTGGTTCCAGTCTTTATGCTAAGGTTTAGCTGAACCTTCATATGCAGCGTAAACACACAGCGGTCAAAGACAATAGGCTAACAAGCAAGTGAATCAGTGTATTTGCTAAAGTGGTGAACTCGTCTTTTAACATTCAAGCAAAACAGAAAGAGCCCAGTGCTAACAAAAAATGACTTTCTCTAAAAAAAAAAGGGTGAGTGAGCACATTATACCTTTTTGTTTCGGTGAGTGCAGTTTGCTCGACATTGCTTTGACAGCACACAGGCGTCAAAAATGGCCGCGAGCCTCTTCCGCAGCACTACAGCAGAGAACAAGACCAAAGCATTGACATGAAGCTGAGAGAAATATAAGAGATAAATCACAAGCACCGCGGTGAGCAGGAACAGTGTGTAACGGTGGGTGCAATTACCCGTTACTGCAAAGCTAAGCACCTTTTTCTAAGCAGGAATGGTTCTAGTGTGGGAAAGAGACAACATTATAGGCCGACTTTTACCATGTTCAATGTACGTGATGAAGCCCAGGGATATAAGTACTGCGCCCAGATGGAAACTCAAACCCTATCACACACAAGAGGTGGAATTAAAACGAGCCACATGTTGACACAGACACTTTCCAGAATTAAACGGGATTACGGCTTTACACGGTACTCACGTGCAGAAGGGCGCTGGCCGTATACGTCACCATGATGGCGGAGAAGGTCCCAAATTTGAGAGCGCTCTTAAAGACATCTGTGAGATGAGAGCATCGGCTCGCATTAGTGTGTCTCTACAATTTCACTCATAACATGAATAAAGAAGCAGCTGACATCAAGGGTTATTATAGTTAATGACAACTAAGTCTAAAACTAAAACTAGCAGTGAAAAAATAGTTTAGTTAAAGGACTCAAGATAGGACCACCAGAGTCCCAAATATAAGGATTTAAATGATTAAAAAGCTGATTTTGCATAATATGAGAACTTTAACTGAAATAAAAATAAAAATGACAATTTAAAAAAAAAAAAAACTAAAACGAAATGAAAACTACAATGAACATAACTAACTAAAACTAAACTTCATTCTGGAATACAGATCATTTGAAGTTTTACTTTTGATTTACCTGCAGCTGTTAAATGTTAAAGAATGAAATTAAAGGATTTGATCATCCATATTTGGTGTCACGCATTCTTTCATCCTTTTCAGCGTCTACAAGTCAAGGCTTTCTCTTAATACCTGAAAAACTAAGACTAAATAAAAACTAAACTGAAATAAAAAAGCCAACTGAAAGACTAAATAAAAACACAAACTAATAATGAACATTTCAAAACTATAATAACCTCGCTGCCATCGAGCATTTTTACTTACAGGTGTGCAGAAAGCGAGACATGGGCATATTCCATGACGTCACCACCTCCACCATCGACCGGGGGAACTCTATATTCATGGGTTTAGACACAGTCATGTCCCTGTGAAACATATGGTTAAAGGTGAGTTAAGAATGTAAATAAAGACGTTTTTATTCTAATATCATGCATGCACGCAGTATAGTTTCTGACCATTTGACGTTGTCTTTCTCCTCGGTGAAGCCTGCCCCAGCCAGAGTGGCAGTAGTCTCGCTGAAATACCCGACAAAGTAGTTGCTGAAGTGGAAGGACATTGTGTCCTCGTACGCCAGCAGCCACCTAATGTGAACGCAGAAAAAGAAGATGGATTTAACAGTGTAAAATTCAGACTTCATTTGTGAATATTAAGCTAAAATACAGTACGTACTTTGCCAGTGTGCCTCTGGGAAGCAGCAGGAGAAAGAGAGAATGACGTCGACGTTAATGTCAGTGGCACATATCAATTCACACGTTTCTTGATTGAAACTCGCTGTGTGATGATCTACAGTTTATCTCACCACAGTTTTCACGACGGTGAGACAGTTGTGGTGAGTGTGAGGGTGAGACCTGGAGCACATGTGGTGTGGACACATGCATGCAGGTAAAGATGATGCATGAGAAAATTCATTGAGGTGGACAATTAATTACCTGATCTTCCTTTTCCTTTTACTGTAAAAAAAAAGAAAAGAAGAAAAAAGATATTACATAGAAATACAAGTAATACATGAGTGGAAATATTATATGGTTATGGTTATTATACCCTATTTCTACAAGTTAACCTAGTTCCCTGTGTCCTAATGAACATGTCTGTGACATGCTTTGGTCAAAATAGCAGTTCGATCACTCTGCCAAAACAGCCCTGCTCGCTTTTGAGCGCCTGTTTCTTTAAATGCAAATGAGACACAGGAAACTACGTCGGCGTCACTGAGGCTCTGGCAGCTAACAGCAGTTAGCATTTGGAAAAGCGGCAATCATTTGTCGACTCTAGTCGGCACATTGTTGTCATATAAAATGTATCCGCTGGACACGTAAATCCTCTGAGGCTGGAAGTTTGTGTAGAACTCTGTGCTGCACTGTGGAGCCAAGAATAGAACACTTTGCGGACTTCCGCTCTTCCGGATACACTCTTAGAAATAAAAGTGCTCAGTAGAACCATATAAGATTATTTGGCTTGTCCTCATAGGAGAACCTTTTTTGGCTCCAGGTAGAACCCGGAGCACTTGCTTCCGGCGCCGACGCGAGTGGCAGCCTTTCTAGCAGCTCCGGGTGTTCTCACTTTAAATTTCTTTATTTCTACCTTGAAGGTAATTTTCTAACGTCTTTATATTTTTTATATCTTTTTGATTTTTTCTTTTTAAACATTTGTTTCAGTTTATATTTAGACTGTACATATAATTGCATGCCTCTTATGTTTCTATCTTGTAACATATTCTGGAGCTGCTGAACTGTGAATTTCTCTGTGAGATGAATAAAGTATCTATCTATCTATCTAACCTTTTTATAAATGTTCCACCAAGAACCCTTGAAAAACCCTTTATTCGGGAAGTTTTAAAGGGTTCTCTGGATCAAAACAGTTCTTACTGGAACCATTAGTGTTACCAAGAACAACCCTTTCTTAGGGAAAGTGTTTTTCAGAAGCAAATGGTTCCAGGTAGAACCTCAGCCCTTCCAGAAAGACCATTTTGGAACCCTTATTTCTAAGTGTACTATTGCCCTCGCCTGCACTCTTGCGTTTTTAGGGACAAAGTGGAGCTCTGTGAGACAATCATTTTAGGAATTTTGCGTCAGATTGCGTGTGGAAGTCAACATCGCGTGTTTCATCTCCTGTAGGTGGACCACAAAAACATGAGTGAGTCATATTTTTTCACACTTTGCCTACTCATAGGGCCAATATATAAATATTTAAATGATTAAAAAGTTGATTTTGCATAATGTCTCCTTTCAAAAAAAACACATTTTGATGTGTGTTGCACTCACCTTCGTAGTAGTTTGTCTCCGTAAACCGGTATGAAATAAGGGAAGAGGTATGGCGCCACACAGTTGGAAATAACAAGGCAAACTTGGCTCTTCACCCAGCTAACAGAGACTTTTGTAAACCATGAAAAGCTCTAAGGAAGTGGGGGGAAAAAGAATAAGACAGCGGCTAGTGTCAAAAACAATCCTTGTAATAGTCCATAAGAAAGAGTGACGTATCACACCTACCAGCTTACGTCCATCCAGAGCTTCTTTGTAGCTGTTGAAGCTGATCCAGGGCCCAAAGATGACTGTGCCCACAAAGTAAATATAGCCCATAAACTCGATTGGGGAGGGCACACTGTCCACGACACCTCTGTCCAAATCAAAGGCCAGAGAGATGGCTTTCATGGCAACCACCATCTGTGAACCTGGGTGACAGCAGCAGCAGCAGGATTTAAAGAGTCAGCAGAGTCCAAAACAAACATGTGTCTGATAGAACTGTGTCAAACGTGTGGCCCACCTCTCATCTTGTGCCATTTGGTGGTGTCCATCATGTGAAGTTCTCTGATAAGAGTGGAAAAAAGAAGAGTTTCAGTGCTTGAAGCCTCGACTTGCTGAGAATCACAGGAGGTTTGTCTTACCCCAGCAGCAGGTAGATGAGCACGGTGATGGAGAGGAAGGTGCCTCGCATGGTGGAGTGGCGGCACAGGAAGAGGAAGAGGTAGCAGAGGAGGCTGAGAAGGACCACCCAGATCATGTGAAGCTCAAAGAACAGGTAGAGCGCGTAGAAACCTCCGGCCACGGTGCCCAGATGCTTCACGAAAGACGGAAGGCCTGATGAAGAATATACAGTATAACGCGGGGGGTGATTATGCTGACACAGCGCATATATGAAAGGAGCAAAAAGTGAAGTGGACTCTCACCGAACAACCAGAGGAGCCGACACAGCAGGCAGATAACCAGCAGCTGCCATACCTGCTCCAGACCTTGCTGAGCTGTCGGCAGCAGGCAGCCGTGAGTGAGCTCCTGGAAAAACCTCTGGCGGCTTAACGCTGCCATCACTGGACCAAACACTGCATTGTTACAACAACAAGACAGACACGTGTGTGTTACAAGCATTCAGTTCAATCATCAGTGAGCCTTGGAGGTCAGAGGTCAGCCGCGTCATAACAAAGACATGAAAATGGTATCCACAGTCTCTCTCCTTACCAGGATTGAAGAGGAAAACCCTTCATCCATGAATTACTAGGACGCTCCTACATGGAGTTAATGACCAAGACATATAACAGAGTATTTTATACCAAATGATTATGCACCTACACACATGCAATGCAAGCTTTCAGGCGATTATATACATGAACAGCTACTTTATTAGGTACACCTGTTCAACTAATCAGCTGATCACACAGTATGGTGATTTAAGTGACTTTGAACGTGACATCATTGTTGGTGGCAGACAGGCTGGTCTGGGTACTTCAGAAATGGCTAATCTACAGAGATTATTATGCCCAACCATCGCTAGAATGGTCCAAAAAGAGAAAATATCCCGTAACGACAGAAAGGTAACAGTAACTCAAATAACCACTCGTCACATCCAAGTTACACAGAGAACCATGTCTGAATGTACACCATACAGCAGCAGAAGACCACACTGTGTGCGCGTGTGTGTGTGTGATATATTCCTGTGTACCTAATAAAATGGCAGCTGTCTCACTCATTACTGCCATCACTGCTTCAAACTTCAAATCCCAGCATGCAAAGCAACCCGACAAGAAATCAGTGCAATTTGCAGAGCAGATGTTTACAACAATGAGGATTTGCCTTTAAGGGACATTTATTTACATATTATATTAAAATATTCGTAGCAGTTGCTTCACATTTGATCCATATACAGCAATGATCAACATTAGCACCAATCACAATAAGGTGATCCAGTGTCCGCTGTGTTTACAGGGCAACATGATGACAGATATTCGGACACATGCAACTGTGCAAAAGCATTAACCTCTCTCTTTATCTCCGCATTGCAGTTGCCCTACAGCTGCACGAGCACCATGTTACACACACACTCAGTGTGTCCAGCTGTGGTGGTGCACAGCAAAGAAACGTAAACATGCTGTTTGGAGACAGAAATCGCGGAAAGAACGTCACGTAAACCGGCGGCGGCGGCATTAACGCTGCTGCTGCTGATGCTGATGCTGATGCTGATGCTGACTCTGACCCCCAGCCCCCACAGTGACACACAGACATGTCAGTTAGTTTACCCGGGGAAAACTCACCCTCTCTGGGCAGCAGCCGGAGGTTCTTGCCCGCGTGTGTATGTGTGTGTTTGTGTAAGAGAGAAAGTGTGTATGTGTGTACTCAGCTGCTTCTATGTCAGCCTAAGTGTGTGTCTGTATGTATGTGTGTGTGTGTGTGTTTTTCAAACCCACTCGGTCCAGATGATGACTCCCATTGTCAGCAGCATCAGCACCATTTGCCTCCCTCGGCCGCGACGCCACGCCGAACACACGTCGCGCCAATCGGCTGCTGAGACGCGAGGGCTGCAGCCAATCATTGGCTCCGTTTCGTTTGAGCGACAGTTGAGGAGACCAATCGGATTCACGGCCGCTGTGTAACCCGGCGCCTAACAACCAACGGGGTGTGTACAGTTGTGCAGACGGACTCGCTCTTCATCATCACAGTGGGAGACAGTGACCTGTGGTCGAGAAATAAACTGCGTGGATACGAGTGACAATATAACCTCGTGTCGGCAAAAAAAGCTCAGGGAGCGCCGCCGATTTTGTCCACATACCGGTCGCCGGCTTCCCTATTTAACGTATCCCGATAAATTCCACATCCGTTTCGGGATTTTAACATCTTTTTTCTTCATTTTCTTTCTCCCCAACTATGCTTCTTCTCCTCGTTCACTTGCTGTTTGTTTACATTCGCGAAGCCATCAACAATGGCCGCCACGTCCCAGAATGCAACGCGGTGCCCGAGCCCTATTTTAAACTTTATTTAAAAGGTCCAGTTTTGACAATGTCTTTATGAATGTGTAATTTAGTCATTTCAATCCAAGTTTCTATCTATATCTATATGTACTATACATACATATATACATACATACTGTATATATACATACATATACATATATATACATACAAACATATAAATATACATACATTATATAAATATAAACATACACAACGTGAGGATAATTTTTTAAATAACACAGTTACACACACACATCAAAGCCCTTGTTCCGACCAGGTTGCAAACCCAGCACTAACCCTACCACACCGTACGGCTCCTGATATTACTCTATTAACCAATAAAATATGCATTTATTCAGTTCAAAGTCTAAATAAATGATGGCATGAGGGCATTGTATTGTTCTTACACCGAGGTGGAGGACTCTTTTCCTGCAGAGAGACCGTGGCGCTCACAGAAACAAACGCTGGCCACGTTCAGGTTAATGTGACACAATGATTTATATTAAGAGGTTGTTCCAAGAAAAGCAGGCAGACATTTTGGGTCCATCCCACTAGTGCCACCATCAGGATAAATCAGAAAGAAAACATTACTGTAGCTTGTAAACCATGATTCCTTTCCCACCTCTTACTTTCACAAAGACAGATAAATAAACACCTAACTGTATTCATACATTCAGTATAGTGACTTCACATTGTATTTCTTGCATGATAATATTGGTCCATTTCCAAATCAGCCTGGTACAGACACAGTTGTGCACTTTGAGATGATTTTATTTGATGTAAAGTGCCTTATAAAAAACAATGTTTTATTATTGTTATTATTATTATGTATTTGAAGGCATTATGTGTCACGTCTAATACATTTAGTGACATTATTCAGCAGATAAAGCAAATATGAAGTAGATTTTTCGTGAAGTTGATTTTATAATATGGGACCTTTAAGTATCGAGGTCGGACAGCGAGTGAAGTGTGTTCAAAGGTGCACATTCACAGCCCTGCAGCAGAGAAAGAGCTACTGTCAATTCATTATAAATAGATCTCAATAACTCACTTTCTCAACAACAGCGTAGTGTTTTAATATCAAAAACATACATCCACATACAGTGCAAATTATACCCGTATAATATTGTGGGTGTCCCAGTGTAATAGATTACCTTTTTTTTTTTTTACAGTTTACAGCACATAATAACCCTTTATTACAGACACAGTAGAAAACATACAACTCCTAATTGGAGAAGTGACAGCATCTCAACTAGGTTGTTACTAGGTACCAAACTAGGTCATGCAAGTGTTTAAAAGCGTTATGCTCGAGACAAAATGGGTCAAGTCTCACAATTTGACCATTTATTTGTCAGAAACGTTCAACAGTGCTGATCCAAGGCCTTCTGTTAACAGTGTGAAACCTCAGATTTCAATCTCAATGTCATACGCAATTCTTTCCTTCTTGAAAGGCTTCGGGTTTCGTGGAGTAAACAGTGGCAGCTTGTGTGGCTCCTCCTTCACCGCAGCCGCCTTCACCGTTACCGGGTCGCTTACGATATAATCGTAATTTCTTTTAACCTTAAGAAATGCCGACGTGAGGTATTGAGGCGAAAAGATCTTTAGTGAGGTCGAGCGTTCTGGGTGATTGAGGAAGGCAGCAGGACATGGAGCTGGGGGAGGCACATAGAAGTTATTTTTCTTCACCAAGGGCTTGTTTACTGGTGGGTGTGGCATAGGGAAAGGTTTTTTCAACCGTGCTTTAAGGAATTTTGGTTTGATTTCACAGTGTGAGACTGGGTGTGGGACATCCTGGGTCTCAGGTGTAGGTGTGGGGATTGCGGGTGAAGGCACAGTCGTTGTCAGCAAAGGTGTGAGAATCATGGCATTCTGAGCATTTCCATCCACATCATGAGTCTGGCTTTGTTCAAACATCAACAGGACACTGTAGTTTGGTAGAAAATTAGATTCACCAGGTGAATCACTTTCCTCTGGTAACAGATTACTTTCCTCTAGCATCACATTTCTTTCTTCTGACATCACATTACTTTCCTCTGGCATCACATTACTTTCCTCTGACATCACATTACTTTCTTCTGACATCACATTACTTTCTTCTGACATCACATTACTTTCCTCTAGCATCACATTTCTTTCTTCTGGCATCACATTACTTTCCTCTGACATCAGATTACTTTCCTCTGGCATCACATTACTTTCTTCTGACATCAGATTACTTTCCTCTGGCATCAGATTACTTTCTTCTGACATCAGATTACTTTCCTCTGGCATCAGATTACTTTTCTCTGGCATCAGATTCCTTGTTTTGGGTTTTGCTTGACAACCTCCGTTACTTTCTTCATTTTCAGAGGACTCCTCTTCAGTCTGCGGTTCAGCCTTAGCTATGGGATGCGACATAACGTGGTTGTGACGTCGACAGAAGAGCACGCCGCACTTGCCGCACTTCCTGGCATCTCTGACGTGCAGCAGCTTATGACGCTTCAGAGATTTGCTCGACGCGAACGATCGGTCGCACATGTTGCACGCAAAGGACGGCTCGTCGTTTTTGGCACAACGGTGCCGCGCGAGAGTGTCCCGGTTTGTGAACGACATTCCACAATTTACACAAACTAATCGCATTTGTTCTTCGTGCAGTTGTTCGTCTCTTACGAGCCGAGATTCAGCAGTGGAGTCCTCATTGGTCAGCACATGACAGTACCCACTTTCTGGTACAACTATACGTTTTAGAAGCACAGTAGGTTTCATTTTGTTTAGATGTAGAGTGCATGCTGATACTGTTACTGATGGTGATGTCTTGTTTGGGGTGGACGATACTTGTACTGATGGTGATGTCGTGTTTGGGGTGGACGATACTTGTACTGATGGTGACATCTTGTTTGGGGTGGACGATACTTGTACTGATGGTGACATCTTGTTTGGGGTGGACGATACTTGTACTGATGGTGACGTCTTGTTTGGGGTGGACGATACTTGTACTGATGGTATCTTGTTTGGGGTGGACGATGCTTGTTCTGATGGTGACGTCTTGTTTGGGGTGGACGATACGTGTACTGATGGTGATGTCTTGTTTGGGGTGGACGATACTTGTACCGATGATGGTATCTTGTTTGGGGTGGACGATACTTGTACCGATGATGGTATCTTGTTTGGGGTGGGCGATACTTGTACTGATGGTGATGTCGTGTTTGGGGTGGACGATACTTGTACCGATGGTGACGTCTTGTTTGGGGTGGACGATACTTGTACTGATGGTGACGTCTTGTTCGGGGTGGACGATACTTGTACTGATGGTGACGTCTTGTTTGGGGTGGACGATACTTGTACTGATGGTGATGTCTTGTTTGGGGTGGACGATACTTGTACTGATGGTGACGTCTTGTTTGGGGTGGACGATACTTGTACTGATGGTGACGTCTTGTTTGGGGTGGACGATACTTGTACTGATGGTGACGTCTTGTTTGCGGTGGACGATACTTGTACCGATGGTGATGTCTTGTTTGGGGTGGACGATACTTGTACTGATGGTGACGTCTTGTTTGGGGTGGAGGCTTGTGGCTCGATTGTTGTAGCTTCAGTTTCATCCTAGAAAATGAAGATATAGCAAAATAACACATCTTAGAGGAATATATATATACACAGCAAAAATTGCTCACTAAATAGGTTGATGTTCCCTCACATACCACTGCAATGCCTAGAATGCAAAGATGTATGGATATAGATACAGAAAAGTGCGATTACCTTTGGTATGGGAGAGGCTGATGGCGTCTCTATATCCTGTGGAAGTTCAGTGTTAGTGTCCATCAGAACAGACGACTGGTCGTCCACAGGAGAGTCAGCCTTGGACGGAGATTTTATGTTGCCGTCCTGTGTCATGCTGGTTTTGCGGCTACGCCTTCTTTTACCAGATAAGTATCTTTGAAGAAAGAAATTTAAAAAAAATATGGTTGATCTGAATACAAACGTAAATCTATCACACGTGTATCGTGAGCAAGGAAAATTAAATATACTTCCAATTAAACCACGTCCTCCAGAAGTATCAGGCTTTTATGTAAAGCTGCAGTGTGTAACTTCTGATATAACATACTCTAAATTCATTAGAGGTCAAATGTCCACTTTCATACTGTTATAATAACATTACAGATTAATACGTGGATGTGTCATTAAGTCACTGTCCATAATGACTTAAGAGGGAAGTATATTTTAAATATGATGCTTCACAAAAGCTAACGATGCAGCAAAGTCAATAATTTGGCTAACCTTCGACATATCCCCCAGTCCAGAAATAACACAACTTTTTTTTAGTTTAGGTTTTACATAAATAAGCAGTGACATCAAACTGGCATTTAAAGGGATTGAAGGTTTTTGAGTTGTTCAAATGGTTTGTGCAAAAACATTAATTTGTCACATTTTTATAGCAATGTTTTTGTTTTTAATGACCAGAGGGTAGTAAATTAAAGTAGAGCCCGATGGTAAAATATAAAAAGCAAAGTGAATTGAACAGGTCTCGATAAAAAACACATGATTCGAAAGTAGTTGTAACTAAAAGCATGTTCATGTCCTTAAAGCAGGGGTTCTCAAAGTTTTGATACCCGAGGGCCAATTTAGGAACCCAACATTGGACTGAGGGCCGCCAAAGGAAAAATGACCAGATTGCAGTTCTACAGTTTAGCGTTAAGTAATATAAGCGTTAATATAATGTCATTTAAGCGTTAATATAATGACGCTTTATAATTTACTGGGTAATTACCCAGTATTTTGGCCATTGTTCTTACCTTCTAATTACAGGTTAATACCAAATAACACATTTCTGTTACCATATATTTACTGGGTAAATAGCTAGTAATTGGGGGCTGTAGCTACCTGCTTATTACCAGCTTATAACCCAATAATACACTAAAATTCACCATATAGAAACCAGGTAAATACCCAGTATTTTTGTTTACACTTATTGGTCTGTATCCAGTAATGTCCAATAAACATTTAACAAGCTTAGTAGCTCCTGGATTAAAACTATCAACTGTAATTCATTGCGGGCCGCCGGAAATGTTTCTGCGGGCCGCCATTGGCCCCCGGGCTGCACTTTGAGAACCAATGCCTTAAAGTGTTAGACTGTCCATATTGATGAATGTGTGCATGTGAAATTGACTTTTCTAAATGCGTGTGTTTGTTTTACTTTTATGACACTGCGATGCTACACACTTATCATCAGGTTTAAATGCTTTTTTAACTGTGCACTTGTGTATTTACACACCATAAACTGTGATTTCCGTGTCTTACCTCGTCTTCGTCTTTCTCTTTGGGCTCCGTTTAGTAAACACAGAGGGAACAAAGTCAGGATTGTTCGGGTCCCTGGACGCAACTCCTGTAAACAAAACGTAAACACACGGTTTACTGGAGTTAAACCACAAACAGTGTGTATTTTTAAACTATATGATGAACAACGCGCTTATTTCTTACTTGATATAAAATGTTCGTCACAAACGTGAGCATTTCCGTCCAGTTCCTTGCTGCTCTTGTTGGCTTGTTGAATCGCTTGCAGCCACAAAAGTCTCCGTTTGGCCTGATAACCCGACGGTAAGCGGTAAAATTTGACTTCGGTGGACGAAGGACGACTGTTTTCACAGGTAGAAACACAACAGTTCAGGCCCTTCATTTTAAAACAGACTGTGTTTTTAACCGGAGTAAAAGAAAAAAAAAAAACACACACGAGTCAATGGAACAGCAACAACATGCTCCACTTCCGCACGTGCACGCCCGTGGCACGTTGCCGTGATGACGTCATCTAAATATCCACACTTTGTTTTTAATTGTTCGTTTTAAAACAACCGATAAACAACAATTAACGTCCAAATACGGCGTTTACTCGTTATTCAAGCGAAATTCTGCCAACGTTTACTCACATTTTTTATTTATTTTTTATACAAAAGTATGGACTCAGACAAAATGACCCGGAAGTAAAAATTCAATTCCAAAATAAAAGCTTAAATGGGCATCGCAACAGTTAAAGTGAAAATCATAAATTAAAAAAGACAATTGCTTGGTTATTATAACTATATTCATTATGATTTTTTGTATAAGTTCTTCAATTGAAGCTTTTAAATTAATGTCAGTGTTCTCTATAATGTTGGAATTAGTTCTTATGAAGATTTATTTTCTTCTTTTTTTTCCTTCAAAAAGAAAGGTAATTTTGGATGTATCTATGTTGCTGTATAATTTTGACTATTTAGATAAAATGATTTTCAGTTGTTTCAGTGTATTAATTAAAGATGTATTTATTGTATGTATTGGATTTATTTACATTTGCCTTTAATATAAATGCTTGTGCACAACATGGTACAAATAAATACATATATTTTGACCTGTGAAATAAAACATTTTTTTAAAAAGGTATTTCTTTTTTAAAAGCTGATTGTTGAGCACACGCTCAACCATCAGTTTTCCACCAACAGATGTCACTGTTGTGCTACTTGAGGATTTCAAAATTCTAGTACTATATCAACAACACCAGGCACTATATATGTATATATATATATATATATATATTTTAAATACTCATTTAAAATAAACTTTGGTAATGAATGTAAAAATATGCAAACTTTTATAAGCTATCATTAATCCTTCCCAGTCCTTTTGTAATATCCCACTTGAGCTTTTGCCATGCCATAAGTTCACAATAAAGACCTAGTGGAACTTATGGACAGCTCTATTGTTGGAAAAAAGTGCTGCTTTGACATCTCACGGTGTGTTTCTCATACACTCAAATGAAAATCAATCTGTAATGCTGGCTCTGAGAATTGAATCCATATCATTTAATTTCCACTTGCACCTGCAACGAGACAAAGACCAGAGTCGTGCTGAAGAGACAGACTGTGTTTACCAGAGGAAGATTACAGACGATTCTCAAGTATCACATGCTTGAACCTTTTAATCCTATTCTTCACTGCCGACTGCAGTTTCATCGCTCATAGCATGTTCCTCCAATATCAACAAGCTTGTGACCTGGAAAAAAAAAGAAGAAGAGACAAATTGGCATTGCCACTGTGTCCCTCACTTCCCTCCTTCCCCTCTTTCCGCCTCAAGGTGACTCCTCCATCTGCACCCTCGCTGCTTTTGCCAATCCCTCACTCTGCAGTTAATCAAGGTACAGTTATTGGGATTTGCTCTGGTTTGTGAGAGCTATCAACACAACCTGGAGCAGCGCACCTAACTCTTAAGTCTGTGTAAAAACAAAAAAATAAAAACACAATCAGTTATATTTTATCCTGCTGTAGGAATGAGGCGTGTCTTCCTTTCAGGGCACATTTTAATTACCCTCATCTCAACCTTGTCAGGAGGTGAAAGGACAGGACAGGGAAGGAGAATAAAGAGGACATTGAGGAGGAGGAGGAGGAGGAGGAGGAGGAGGAGGAGGAGGAGGAGGAGGAGGAGGAGGGTGGGGTTAGCTGTGGAAGAATGGGTGGCCTGTTTTTGGATGAAGGCTGTGGAGAGAAGAAAGAGACACCGAGAGAGAGAGAGGGATGTGAGGCAACCTGTCTCTGTTTTTGTTCACAAGTAGGTCAGTAATACAGAGCAGATTGATTTTTATTTATTATTATTTTATCAGTCACGATTATCAGAAGTCGTCATCGCGCAGCAGCATCACCTCTGACACGTGCACACGCACAGCGTCTGTGTCTTTGCTGGCATGTTGTTACCTGTTGTAGATGACACCTGTACACTGACACTGTGACAGCCTTTTCTCTTGTTTACCCGCATCAACACACACACACACACACACACACACACACACACACACACAGCCATTTCCTCCTCCGCCGCCCCCTGTTTCTCCGTCATCGCTCGGCTGTGTGGTGAAGGGTTGAGCCCCAACAACGCAATTACACATTCACTTCACCCACACAGTCAGTCAGTCAGTCAGTCAGTCAGGCTCCCCTCCCCCCTCACGCTCCCTATCTCCTCCCTGCTTTTGCTTTGGTTTGCTCTGCTCCCCCACCCCCCCCCCCCCCTTTCATGTTTCTGCAATGTCTGCCCCGAACCCAGCGTCTCTCGCTGTACACGATACGCCTCAGATTCTTCTCTTTACACCTTTAACCTCCTCAGAATCCTGAGGTAACGCTGACACAACATGAGAAATGTGTGCTGGTCGTTGGTGCAAAACAAGACTACAAAGAAAATACAAGAGCAGAGTGCAAAAATATGTGCATTAGAGCTGCAACTAACGATTAAATCTGTCGATTAATTTCTCGATTAATCGTTTGGTCCATAAAATATCAGGAAATATATTAAAAAAAAACGTTGATCAGTTTTGCGTTTGTCAAACCTGCAAATGACGATGTTCTTGAACGTCTTGTTTTGTCCGCAAACCAAAATGATTCAATTTTAATGATTTTTTTTTGTTTATGTGGAGCAAAGAAACTATTTAATATAAAATGTGAAAATATTCACAATTAAGAAGCTAAAAAACAACCAGAAATCTTGTTTTAATCATGGAAAAAAAAATAATAATTAATTGTTTCAGCTCTAATAATGTTCAATATGTATGAGCAGAAATAAAAGAGTGGACAATTTGTCGGAAGTGCAAAGCAGCAGTGTGATGCACGCACACACACACACGCACGCACGCACACACACACAAAGGACAGTGGCTGAGCCAGTGCTACCTGGGGCGAGAGTGTGGAGGTGGAGGTTCACGGCGATGAAGATGAGAGTAAAAGCAGGAAAAAACAACATGAAAAGGAGTGATTGTGATGGGGGGAACATCGTATGAGAGGAGAGGGAGGGAGGGAGGGAGGGAGGTGAGGGTTTTCTGGATGGAGAGTGGGCCGTGAGTGGAGAGAGAGTAGGTAATGATATATTGATTTGCCTGAGCCTGGAGCAAATCAGTCAGAGTACGTGGGAGGCGGAGAGTCACAGCTTGCAGATGTCTTAAAACACCTGGTGGGATAAGTTCAGTTTATTATGTTCCTAGTGAAGAGGTATAATTTATACACATCTTCAAGGCTTAAGCTTATTTAAAAAAACAAACAAACAAACACTATTCATAATTCAGACGAGCATTGCAGCGCTCACATCGACAGAGTGATATGAAGGAGAGACGGGGGTTTAAATTGTTTTTGTGTTACGAAAATGATATTTCAGCTGTCAACGACAAGAGTACAGAGCTGGACCGGAGTTATATCAAAGCTTCTGGCTATAAAAGCAAGCATTAAAAGAGGAGACAGTCACTGGGGATCACATTAAGTGAGATCACTAAGGGGGGGGAAGGAGGAGCGGAGTGGAATTAATGGGATTTTGTCTGTTTTCTCCTCATAATGCATCGAGGTGTACACGTGAGTGCTTGAACATGTGCCCCTGAGGGCAAGGAGGTGAAAAGTGTTCACATATTGATCATTAAATACATTTCTGTTCGCATGATACAGTCGTCATTGATTGGAAGAGTCACTGAAGGATAGGTTTACCATAAACATGATGCATTGTTTCTGTAAACTGTCTAAGGAAAACTAGGCTATTGGCACTTTTACATGGCACGGCACGGCACGGCTCAACACAGTTTCATATGGTTTTCCATGACTATAGGACCTCCTCAACGTGGGCGGAGTCATCATAGTCACATACAAAGTGGACCTTTTTTGGGAAAAACGGGGAACATAGGACCCGGGGAACATAGGTATGACCCCTAGTGTCCACTATTAAAAAGATTTGTTCACAGAATAGTTCAGTACTTCCTGTATAACCGGAGCACAGACTCCGTCTGACACGGTCACCGAACTGAAATACGGCAGAAGAGGTTGTGATGCGGCTCGCGATCTCGGCTTTCGACAGTGCTGTTGCTAAATACACCACACTCCTCTGTTAAATATTGAGATTTTAGAATTTTTTTTGCTAAATGTTGGAGATTAACCCAAGTTTAATTCTTGCGTCGGCGGTTCAATGTACGCAACCGGATGTGCCCGGACTAGTGCCCGGAGCAGGACGATCGGTTGTTCAGGAGAACCGCTGTTTACGTTACTATTACGGGATTTTCAGAGATCTCGTTGAGCCCCGAGATTACAATAAAACACAACGTTCTCAGCAGTGGCTGAACTGTTTGTTTAGAACCTTCAGGCTTCATAAACAAGGTAATGACGCAGATACACACTAAAAAAACAGCGTTAATAGGAACTTCCGGTCTAGTTCCGCTTTAAAACAACCAATCCATCTCTGTATTCTCCCGTTTGTCTTCAAGCTTTAACAGTCTACGGAATGTCCTGGAATTCAACATTTCACACTGTCACAGTGCAAGCAGTTTTAAAAAAAAATGTTTTAATGTGAAATCTGACATGATTTATTAGTTTAGGATATTGAATTAGCTCTCGCTGTCTGAGCCTTTCTTTAATCCAGAACTCTACGTGACTGCTGAGGCAGCGCCGGCAGACTTCCTGTTGTGCTAATACGGCGATAAAGTTTCAGCCCATGCTGTTGCGGCGCGTCGACAGAAGACTGCGGAAGCGGCGGCGAACAGAAAGTGAACAGCGGCACGGGCACTGGATAGGAAGACTCCATATTGTTGTCTCTTTGTTAGCACTCAAATTAATTAGGCCGCTCTCGCTAAGCCTTCCTCCTCCTCCTCCTCTACGGTACCGTGGTAATCACCTTTCCCCCGAGGAAAATCTCAAACGCCTACTACACTTCTTCTATGACTTACTCACCCAAATCCTTTTGTTTCTACATCTGTAGACTCTCCAAACTGCTTCTGTGCTTCCTCTTATTGTTCGCGATGTTTCTTTGCTCTTGAAATCGTCGCTCTCTCCTTCGTATGTGTTTTACAGGTGAGTTATTGCTGTTCAAAGTCACTCCCTCCCCCTTTTTTTCTCCCCCCCTCGACTCCATCTTTGCTCTGCGCTAAGACTTTTGTGACACGGGAGCAGAACACAGTGACAGTTGGGAATTGAAGATCTGGAGGATTTGAGAACAGTGACTGTGCTGCAGAGACGTTAGGGAATAACACTGCTCACGTACAGTACCTGCTGCTCCATCTGTGTGACGAGCAGCAAAAGACGTTAATTTGCGTAAGAGGACTACGGCAGTCGGCGTCTTGAGACAGACAGAAAATTCATTTCTTTTAATAACACTCAAGTGTCTCTGTCTCGCTCATAAAAACATAATTCTTTTTGTACGTGTACGCCTTTTTTTCGGTACACTTCCTTTTAAGGCCCTAACTTGGTTAAATAAAGCTTTTAGTTTAGTCTTCCCAGGTGCTGAGGAGGATAAATAATGACTTTTGTATTTTAGCCATATTAATATATACAGTGTGATGGCTGTTTTGAGTAACGAATCAAACACTGGCACTGTGGTAAATGGGTTTAGCCCAGAATTTTGAGTTAGACGCTAAATATGATTATTTTTGGTGAGAAATTCCATTAATATAGTTCCCCAGACATATCATTACATGTATATAATAATACAAAATGAACAACAAATCCTTTCAACATGAAGACTTTTTTAAAAAGATATTTAAGATCAAATCACAACAGATTATTTGAGGTTAATCACATGATGATGGGCATAAAAAAGTACATTTAATGTGTTTTTAATTAATAGAAAATAGTAGGTGGTTAATACTGGTCCTTGTGGGACACCATTATCAGTCTTCTCAATTCACTCAATTAAGTTATAGTTTTCTTGTAAAAATTAAAAGTTTAAATATGAAAATATTATTATTATTATTAGTAGTAGTAGTAGTAGTAGTAGTAGTAGTAGTAGTAATAATAATAATTAAATATAAAAATGTAAATATTATGTTCAAAAGTAGGGATGGAATCGGTATGGGTCTGATACTGGTCAAAATCAATGCATCAAATATATATATGTATATATACACATGTATATATACATATATATACATGCATGTATATATATGTATATATACATGCATGTATATATATTCATATATGTAAATACAATGAGCAAAAGCATTTTTAGCTGAGTCATGTTTGGCTGTTTATTTCTTCTTTTTGGGAGAACAATATTTCGTTGCACGATGAATGATGTCTTTAAAATGACTCAGCTGATTCATAAATGGTCTAAAATGATAAGTATCGGACTCATATCGGTAACGGTATCTATTGGTTTGTGATATCGGTTTGGACACAAAAAAGTGGCATCGTCCCACTCCTATTCAAAAGAATCAAAGGTTTTGTACATAACAACTGATTTAAGGCCACAATAAAGATAATATATACACAGATGTATGTTTTTCAAGAATAGATCAGTCAACATCTTCAACATAAGTGTTGATTCCTGTCTTGAATCTCTTTTCTTAGTCAGATAATTAACAATTCTGCGTTTCTGCTGAATTTGTTTTCACTCAAAAATGATTAGACACAGTTCACCGTTTTATCGCTCACTCTCCATCTCCGTCTTTTTCTGAATCTTTCTTTCACTTATTTTCCCTCCACAGTCTAAAAGTCTCCATCTTGCGTCATCTCCACGGTGCTTTGCGGTGACCGACCTTCATCGTTATGTCCGTGAAATAGCTTCTTTTTTTTTTCCACACAGTGAGTTTTTTCCAGAATGCGAATGAAGCTGCTGCCCGGGAGTCACTTTCTTGCGACCTGTCACTCATCACCTTTGACTACGATATGGCGGTCGCGTCACAAGGCCGCAGACGTGCACGCGCTCACACTTAAGACGCGAACGACAAAAGGAAATCTGTGGTAGCAGCGTTGTAGTGTGTATTGGCAGTCTATCCCACAGAGAGGTAAATAAATGATGAGAGCACTTAAGATTCTGCCAGTATTTCATCGCTCGGCAGCGTTCAGCCTTCTGCTCGTCTCTGAAGAAAAATAGACTTCACAAAAACAAAGAAGTTGTTTTTCTTTCTTTCTTTACATATATTTCTATTCTCTGAACTCTCTTCAGCTCCTCCCACTTTTATTCCCCCTCCACACACACTCGTCTTCGCCGAGTCGCTGTCAAAACGCTGCTCTTATTACCATTTACTTTCACTCGTGTATGCATGTTACTCCGCATTAACATCAATACAAAGACAAAAAAAAAAAAATCTCACCACTTTTCCCTGATGTGGAATGTGGGGGAAGAACAGCGCGGCACATGAAGATTCAAACATTTCTGACATTTTTTGGACCAAACTATTAATCGAGAAAATAATCGACAGATTAATCGATTATGAAAATAATCGTTAGTTGCAGCTCTACTTCTATTTGTTACCTCTTCTCTGGCATAAACGCTGAACTTGTCAGGACCAGTAGTACCCATGGAGACCAAAAACCTGGTCCTAATGAGGCAGAACCTAATTTCTGCCTCATTAGTACCAGCCTAAAGTGTTAATTTTTTTATCAGTTTCTGAGTAACTGTTAAGGCCACATTATACTTCTCCGACTGCGTATGCGTTATCCGACTGCGTCACCACGGAGACGCCTCAAGCCTTTATACTTCTGCGTCGTGGTGACGGACACGCGCTGCAATTTCCCGCCCGATCAGTAGGGGTCGCTGCGCAAGGTTGTTCTGCTTCAGGCTACAGTGAGCAATGGCGTCCGAGAAAGAAAGAGAGAGAAAGACTGTTGTTGTTGAAACAGTGGCCGTTTCTCACTTTTCTGTGTCACGGAACGCAGTTTTAAGATCATTTGAGGCGAGAAATTGGCCATTTAGAGTCTAAACATGTGCTGTGTGTGTTAAGATATGACGTATTTATAGTTTGGCAGCGGCGTTATCGGCGGGGATCAGCTCCGCGTCTGTGGACGCTCGGTGCTCACTGTGAGCCGGCACAGAGCAGCTTAGCTCGGCCTGTTCCTGAGGACCAATCGCAGCTCTTGCCGTTTCCGTTGTCCCGCAGAGGCTCTTCGACAGGCTCTACGTCGACGCAGAGGACTCTACGTAACCTACGCAGAGCACTTTACGCAGAAGTAAAAATTGGGCTTTAGATTTGAATTGTGTTTAGATTAAGGTCAGGGATTGGCGTTAGGTATAATGCATTTTTTGGCTGTATAAATGAACGGAAGTCAATGCAAGAACAGCTGTGCAAAACCACGCACGCTCACAGAGGTCGCTCTTTATTTCTTGACAGCAGATAAATAACTCTCTCAGACGAAGCAGCGAGATAAAAAGTTCAAGCACACGAACACGGGGGGGAAAAAAACAGGGAAGTTGACAAGTAGAAAATTACAGCATCTCCCTCACAAAGGTCAGCCCTGAGTGCAAATGTGTTCTGTAAACAAAAACTCTCAGCTTGTTGATATTCGGTGCCTCAATCCTCAATCCTAATCCCCTTTTTCTGCCTCCGGGACTGTTCTCGCTTTCCCCCGTGCACAGAGGTTTCCTTGGCATTGGGGCTGCAGCAAATGTGCCAATGAAGCCGTTTTTAAAAAAATAAATAAAAAAAACCCTGGAAATTAGCAAGTGAATGGTGTTCTGAGTGACTGTGCTGAGTGAGAGCAGAGCGTCACGGGGGAAAAGTATCTCTCAGGCTGCGTTGATACTTAAAATGAAATATCTCCATATGTAAACCCCCCCTCGTCCCTCCTTCGTCCCTCCCCCTGCAGGTCATTTTGATTACGGCACAAAACTGTTGTTCCACACCATCTCCGCTCTCTCCCACACACACACACAGTCATTTGCATTTCTCACTCCTGGCTCTCCTCCATATCTTTCAATTCTTCCCGTCACACCTGTTATTCACTTGTTTTCCTCCCTTCCTCCTCCTCCTCCTTCCTCCTAACCCTAATTCCTTTTCCCCTCCTCCTTTGTGGCAACACAGAACCTCATCTAAATGCACTGCCACTCATCAGCTGCTCTGGGCATTTTTTTTTTTTACTGATATGAAGATTTTTATTAACAAATCAAGGTGACGCAGGAACTGCTGAAATACCATGAGATGAATGAACCTCTTCACCCCAGTATTTCATTTACTTTCATGTATAGAATCGATTATTAATCAATGACTAAATGAATCGTCAACTATTTTGATCATCGGTTTGAAGCGTCTTCCAAGATTAAAACAAGATTTCTGATTGTTTTAGCTTCTTAAATGTGAATATTTTCTTAAAACTGAATCATTTTGGCTTGTGGGCAAAACAAGACATTTGAGAACATGGTCATTTCCAGGTTTGACAAACACCGATCAACGTTTTTTTTTTGCATTTTCTATCATTTTCTGGACCATTCATCGATTAATCGTGGAAAATAATGAACAGACGAATCGATTATTGAGCTGCAGCTTTACTTTTATGCAGCTGTTGCGGGTGATCTGGTGCTGTCCTGCTCAAACAGTATGCACAGGCTTTCCTGTGCTTGCTCACTTGCCTGCAGACAAGCAGAGAGGAGGAGGAGGAGGAGGAGGAGGAGGAGGAGGGAGGACGAGGGTAGCAAATGAGGTGTGGGTAAAAATTATGGGGGGCTAGGAAAAGAGAGAGCCGTAGCCCAGCCCTGGATATGTAGAGAAAGAGGGTGGGGATAACACAGAGACAGAGAAAAGGAGAGATTATGCAGTGTAGAATCCAGAGGCGCTTTAGTGGTCGTACAGCGTACACATCATCAGCATCAGACTCCCTCACCGCTGGGGAGCAGCCTGCTTTTGCCGGGCTGCAGTGGGGGGAGTGCGTTTACCGTCGCGCCCAAGGGGAGAACCCAAGAAGTATCCTCCAATCAGCCGTTAGTGATTTCTCTCATCTCGTGAGGGTCCTGATGGTGATTTATCACTGACCCGAGACAGGCGCCGCTGCTGCTGTTCTCTGCTCGGCACTGAAAGCACCTGGAATACCCACCATGCTTTTTATTCCTTCTCTTAAACACAAACACCCTCCTGTGGATCTTTCTCACAGACTGACCGGAGGACAAAAGGAGGATTTAAATGGACTTACTCACTGCCTTTTTCAGCCTTTTCTCTCCCTCTGCAGATTAAAGACGGACTAACTTTTACATGTGGATTTTTGCCATATGAGGGCGTCTTTTTTGTTTGTTTACTCTGTGTTTTTATAACGTTATTTTGAGAGCATATATGTATCATTTTACATGCAATAATCATGTAGGACTGATAACACAGACAGAGACACACCTTCCTGCTGAGCATGTCTCTCTGGGGATTGTCCTGTGTCTGCTTTGACTGATCAGATTGTCTTCAGTGTGTCTCAGTGAGGTGTGCACAGGCTATGTGTGTGTGTGTGTGTGCGTTTGTGCACGATTCGTTGGTCAGGAGCCAGAGCTCAGGATTACACGGCGTCTTTTGTGCAGAATACAGGTGTAGTGGAGCCTCGAATGAGGCTCAGCGGCTCTAACACCTTGTCGTTGGCACCGGCACAGGGCCACGGAGCACTCAGACGAGTCTCTCCAGCTGCGGCTGACCGTTATCTGTCAGGGGATTAAGATAAAAGTTTGAGCGGCGCGATGAGAGGTCAAGGACGGGAGGCTGGAGGGCCGTGGAGAAATGTATTTCAGGTTTTATCCGTGAGGAAATGAGCTAAACATAGAGTGGATAGAATAAAAGTGGGCTGGTTTTTTAGGAGAAATAAAATCCACGCGTTTTAATCACCCGTCAAAATAAGTTCAATTATTGGCTGAACGGTGATAAATAGGCTGAATATCGGCAGTAACTGAGCGAGTACACAAAATCAAATTGATCCATGAATTGGTTCGGATATTGATTTGTGTCGACGGTCAGGAGGACAGAGTCTTCAGAGTCCCTTACTAAAGAGGTCACTCATTTAATCATAATCCATCATTCGGACTCAGTCGGGCCGAGTGTATGCTGAGTATGAGAGTTCTGCTTTGAGAATCAATCTAATGTCTGTCATTATGTCCAACAACACACTCCTGCTGCAGCCTGCAATAGCAATCTGTGGATTATAGATCTCCAGGCGTGTTCTGTTTACGTGTCTTTAATCATATTGAACTGGAAATGATTTTATTCTGCTGACATTTAGAGGAAACTTGTGCGTCGTGAAGACTTGGTGGTGATGCATGTGGAGTTGTTGTGAGCACTTTTTTTTTTACCAGTGTGTGTCTCCCCCGTGCACTCTGCTTATCTTAGCTGCACAGGTGGGGCTTAAGGATTTGGGTTGACAGTGTAATGGTCGTCACCTGTCGTGCCTCATCACTTCAGGGGGAAATTAGGTTTTTAACAATGCATCGATCGCGAAGTGCACGACCAGAGGAAGTAAGGAACGCACACACACACACATGCACTCAGTAGTATGTGGGACACTCAGTGTGGGAGTGAGGAAAAGCAGGAGAGATGAATAAACGAGACTCAGGCAAATTCTTTGATAGCTGCGTTGTTTGCAGAGCACTTGTTCAAAGAGCATCGCTGAATGTTTGCCGTTAGGAGGTCGACAACAAAAGACAACAACTCACAAACAGCGTGAGGGAGGGAGTTCTGCTAAGAAAAAACCTTCTCTATCCCTGCAGTTTTCAACATTAACAAAACAAAACAAAGGTGTGTTAGTCGTGATTTCTTTTTTATCTTATCGAGCCAGAAGGACTCTCACAAGACGTCAAATCTCTAGGTTATGAGATAACCCTGAAGTAAACTTGGACAAATCTGGTCAAACATGTTTTTAAATAAATAAATGGAGAAGGACAAGAGCAGCGCTGAAACAAACTCCACTTTTAAAACGACTCTGGATTTGTGAAAAAGAAGAAGAAGAAGAAGAAGAAGAAGAAGAAGAAGAGGAGAGTAGTGACGCAGCCAATTAAACCGCGTCGCCATCGCTGGCAGGGATGTGCCGCGTGTGACTCGGAGGAAGAAGTGTGATCCACCACAACCCTGTGAATGAGGGTGGGGCTCTCCCACAGCTACAGACAAAGACCGGTACTGGTCTAAGAAGTGGAGCGAGAAAGACGCCCCCCCGGTGTGACAAGTGGTCAGCGGCTTTTGGAAACTGCGGAGGGTCCAGCACTGTGTCAAAAAGTCACAATGGGGTGCAACATGTGTGTGGTTCAAAAGCCCGAGGAGCAGTACAGGGTCATGTTCCAGGTGAGCACTCGTCCCGTTCCGTCTCTCCGTGTTGTTTTTATTTCAAAAGCTTCTTTTTGTGTCTTCATAGCATTATAACTAAAACGGTATGTGCTTTTATTGTGGCACCTGCTGCTGGACGAGTAAAGATCTATAACAAAGATCATGGAGGTCACACTCATACATCCATCTTCATCCTTCACATGAGGGTCATGGATGGGAGCTGTGTCGATCTCTGCTGACATAGGCGATACAGAGACAGGTCACCAGTCCGACCACATATAGAGACAAACAACCGTTCACTCTCACACCTACGTTCAATTTAGAGTAACCAATTTACTAGAGCTAAAACGATCAATCGGCAACTATTTTGATCATTAATTAATCAGTTTGGAGATTTTTTCATAATTAAAACAAGATTTCTGATTATTTCAGCTTCTTAAATGTGAATATTTAGTTTCTTTGCTCCACATAACAAAGGAATCATTAAAAAACTGAATCATTTTGGTTCGTGGACAAAACAAGACGTTCGAGAACATCTTCATTTCCAGGTTTGACAAACACTGATCAATGTTTGTTTGTTTTTAAACCTTTTCTGACAGTTTATGGACCAAACTAGAAAATCCAGCGCTCTTGTCTTTGCAGCAAGAAGACCCCGGTTTGAGCCCCGGTTGGAACAAGGGCCTTCCTGCATGGACTTTGCATGTTCTCTCCCCGTGTGTACGTGGGTTTTCTCCAGGTTCTCAGGCTTCCTCCCACAGTCCAAAAACATGCAGATTTGGGGATTGGGTAAATTGGTCACTCTAAATAAATTGACCATAGGTGTGAGAGTGTGAGGGAATGATTGGTGTGATGGACGGTGTGGCGAACTGTCCAGTTGTACCCCACTTATCGCCCTATGTCAGCTGACGCACAGGATCCCCCGCGACCTTCTGGTAGAGGATAAAGCGGCAGATAATGGATGGATGGATGGAAAGAGAAAATAATCGACAGATTATTCGATTACGAAAATAATCGCTAGTTGCAGCTCTACAATTGACCTAATCCCATTATTGTTTTTGGACTGTGGGAGGAAGCCGGAAAACCAGGAGAAAACCCACTCACACATGGGGAGAACATGCAAACTCCATGAAGAAACGCCCTTGTTCTACACTCACTCAAAATTGCTAAGTAGAACCATATAAGGTTCTTCGGCTTGTCCTCATAGGAGAACCCTTTTGGCTCCAGGTAGAACCTGGAGAACTCTTTTGGAGGGTTCCACCAAGAACCCTTTTAAAACCCTTGATTCAGGAAAGGTGTTTTAAAGGGTTCTCTGGATCAAAATGGTTCTTACTGGAACCATTAGTGTTACCAAGAACCCTTGAAAAAACCTTTATTTGGGCAAGGGTTTTTCAGAAGCAAATGGTTCCAGGTAGAACCTCAGCCCTTGTAGAAGGACAAGTTTGGAACCCTTATTTCTAAGAGTGTATGTCACACTGACTTAACCCTAGATAATTCTGAAATTAAATTCCATGACCAGTCAAACCCAGTTATTTCTACAGTTAAAAGTTAAAATAAACCACCTGTTTATATTATTACAGTCGCTAATTAAAAACCCACCTCATCTCTGCAAAAATAAATCTACCTTTTGTACCAGATTTGTTTTCATCTCTGAGCATAATTCACACAGAAAGAACGAGCCATCGCCGCTTCAACAAGGGTATTAACGACTTCATAGACACTCAGTGAAGATAATAGCGACAATTAGGACAACGATACTTCACAGTGATTAGGATCACGTCTGAGAATCAGAGCCCAGCTTCATGCAGAGCCACAGAGGCAAGCCGGATGGATGGGCTGTTAAAGCTTGGCTAAAGTGTTATGGCAGAGAGGGAGGTTGCCACGGTTACCGCCTCAGCACCACCTGCCAACTGGGACCACAGACTTGTATGTGAGTAAGCTCATCTGGAAGCCAGTGCTCGGTGACTCCATGATAGATGCTTAGTAAGCATGAACGATGGCTCAGCACTCGTGGATGCAACACTTTCAGTATCTGTGGCACCAGGAGCCACAGCTGGGGCTCTGTTGCATGTTTGGAGTCGGTAAACTGGGCCACGTCGCGGTGCCAGAGGCAACAGCAAGAGCCTAAAAGAGGCCCAGTAAGGAGAGTCTGAGAGGGAGACTTAGAGTTAAATGTCAGGCTGATTTTCTGCTGTTTGCCCTCGGTTATCAAAAGGTAATTGATCTGAGCGCTTCACGGAGCAGGAGTAAATAGAAAAAAAGGTTTGAATGACTTCTCAAACTTCTGAGGGGGAGGGGGGAGTAATGTGTGAAGTCTGGAGATGTGATCATAAAAACCAGAGCAGGCTCCATAATTCCATCAGCAGTGAGTGTGTGAAGAGGGTCAGCAGCACTGAGGTCAGACTTTTAGTCTGTTTCAAGTTAAAAAATGAAAAAAGAATCTGCTCTTTGTGACTCTGTGTCTAAAGGTGGTGTCTTTATTCTTTTTTCTTTTTATTTTAATCCCAGAATCTCTTACAGCTCTGTCAGACGCAGCATCCCAACAAGGTGTGGTCATGAGGAGAGTAGAGAACATGCAGGGGAGAGCTGCAACTAATGATTATTTTCGTAATCAATGAATCTGTCAATTATTCTCTCAATAAATCTTTTGGTCCATAAAATGTCAGTAAATATATATTTGGAAAAAAAAAAAAGTTGGAAATGACGATGTTCTCCAATGTCTTGTTTTGTCCACAAACCAAAATGATTCAGTATTAATGATTTCTTTGTTACGTGGAGCAAAGAAAAAAAGAAAATATTCACATTTAAGAAGTTTTTCATGATGTTTCAATCATGAAAAAAGCTCCAAACCGATTTATCGATAATCAAAATAGGTTACGATTCATTTAGTAATCGATTAATAATCAGCTCTAGGTGTGAGCATTCCAAACTTCACTGTGGCGATCTGGATTGTTCAGTACCAGACCAGACTGGGGGAGCGTTTTTGTGTAAACAGAGGTGTCCAAACCTTTGTTAACGAGGGCCAGATTTGATCATGTGAAGATTTCGGGGGGGTCAAAGGTCAGTTACACGTTACAAACAAATGCACTATGTCACAATTAGAACCGCAACTAATGATTATTTTCGTAATCGATGAATCGCGTGGTCCATAAAATGTTAAAAAACATTGATCGGTTTTCGTTGGAAATGACGACGTTTTGTCCACAAACCAAAATGATTCAGTTTTAATGATTTCTTTGTTATGTGGAGCAAAGAAGCGAATAAAATACTCACATTTAAGAAGCTAAAACAATCAGAAATCTTGTTTTAATCATGAATTGTTTCAGCTGTAATGCAGGGTGACTAATACTACGTGGTATATATCTATAGCCTGGTCCAGTAAGCACTCAAACAACAACAAGGCTGGAGGAGACACTGAGGCCACTGAACCAGAGCCAGAGCCCTCGGCTGTGAGATGTTAACTGTAATGAGAGCAGATTCAATAAAACCCTATAAGGAGATTAGATATCGCGTTAGTTATAGAGCACAAAAGAAAGAAAACTCTACGAACCAAAGATTCCAAAATTCCGATAGCAGTCGAGAGGCAACATGCTGCTTTGACCGTTAAATTTTATCTCCGTTATTACATGTAATCATTACAAGCCCAGCAATTTTTACTGCGCAGATGGTCGATTAATGCCACGCTCGTGCCAAGCGAGAGACGAGAGGTGTCCGGTCATTAAGAGAGAATCATCGCGAACCTCGCGTTTATCTCGCCACGTTTTCACGGCGATACCCGTCTTCCACTTTTTAGGAGGTTTTAAGGCTTCGGGGAGGTTTTTTCTCCTTTAACTAACATGTTTAATTATAACCTTCAGATTAGTCTACGATAAACACAGCATTAACAGCTCACGGCTACAACCAGAATGTTTAATTTAACTATATCCAAACACTTGCTTCTCTTGCCAAAGGAATAAAACTCATGTATTATACATGGGGGGGGGGGGCTCTGCCTCACATACACACACACATATGTTTCATGTTGGGGCTTGGTACACACACACACACATTGACATTCTTGCCTCTCTACAGACCCAAGCTTTTTAAAAAGCCATATTTCTTTGTGTGATGATTGACAGCTTTTTTTTTTTTTTTTTACATACATTTCACAGAATTCCTGACCCTCACACTCACTCTTGCAGTAAGCTCCCGCCCCCCCCCCCTCCCTCCCTCCCTCCCTCCCTTCAGCCACTCCCTTCTTTTTTTCCCTTTTCTACCACAGTCCCTGTAAAGCAGGAGGCAGTTTCCGTGGCAACCATGCAGCATCGTTAAACAAACCTAATGTGCCTTCATTCAAATACATGCAGAAACATATGGGGAATCAATACACACTAACAAGCTGATGATGATGATGATGATGATGATAGTCACCGGGTTAGACACACAGATGAGAACACAGTGAGTTAAGGAAACGCCTGGTTGTATAAAGATAGTGTGGTGGAACAAAAGAGACACATATTTTTGTCCTCACTTTGGTGTTTACAGGTGAAGCTGCAACAATCAACCCTCCAGTAAATTAATAACCAGCTATTTTGACAATCGATTCATTTGGTCTGATCGGCATTTTTCACCATTTTCAGACATTTTTGGGACCAAGAAACTGAACGAGAAAATTAAAACAAAACAGTTAGTTGCAGACAATACTGACCCTGTGAAATATACATATATATATATATATATATATATATTTATATATATACACACACACACACACAAAGCTGTCTAACATGTGTATATATACATATATTTTTTTCCTTCCACTATTCTATTATTCCAAGAATATATGTATATATATATATAACTATATATGTACATACATGGATATATACAGTATATACACACATGTACATACATACACACATACATATGTATGTATATATACATGTATATGTATATACTATATATGTGTATATACTGTATGTACATATATACACATATACATATAATTTTCCTTCCATTATACCATGAATTGCCATGTTTAGCTCCTTTTATATACAATATAATCCACTATGTAAGCATTCAATGACATACATACAAATACAACGACATTAGTAGTAACTATTTGTTGTTTTATAATTATTGTCCTTCATTATCTCCAATATGTAGGGGAGTAAAAGTGCAAAAGATGCATCATCAAAATGTAACTCATTAATTCGTTCCCCAAGACAGAAGTCTTTGTCCCTTTGTCATTAACTTTTTATACCAGCGTCCGACCCTGAATGATAACAGGTGGAGTTAAACTTCCTCACCACACATCACACATCACACAGCAGCATAGTATCGTCCCTGTCTGTCAGCTTCCTGATCTTTGGATGAGGAGGACGTCTCACTCATCATTCATTCATTCATAGGAAAAGAAAAATAGAAAGGTTGATGGCATTTATTGTAAGGTAATTTCCATAAGTATTGCGCATTTTTAGCTTTAGCCAACACAACAAATGATGAATACATTGTACATGAATGCATATTCATATAGTCCGTATTCCCACTGCGACTTATTAGCTTCATCAGCATCAATTCAAAGATTCTCTGAGCTGCCTTTGAATCAATATCTCCTCCTCAGTGTTATCAGTATATAATAGGCGGCAAAAACACCCCCCAGTGTGTATATTTAAATGAGATCTGCAATATCAGACAACAGGGGTTATATAGTCTGAGCGGGTCAACGCCGTCTCCAAATTAATTGATTTGCTGAGGATGTTGCTGCTCCAGGCTTCAAAGCGCCGGCGATGAGGAAAAATCAATTACTGAACGAGTGGAATTCAATGTGTTTGGGGGGGAGAAGGTGTTTGAGCCATGCATGAGACGCTTCTGCATGAACAGTTAAAAAAAAAACATGAATTACCACAATTAAGATTAAGACTGTGACATTGTTTTTTTTTGTTTTTCCTGTGAGGGATCATTGGTAGCCACGTCTCATCCTGTTTGTACAGCAACATTCATTTGCTCCTTAAAGAGCTTTCAGATAAAACCTAATTATGCGTCGACTAGTTAATTCCACGCCAGTTTCTGTCGCGCGCGCGTGTGTGTGTGTGTGTGTTTACATACAAGTGAGCGCTTGACGCTATTTGCATTCACCCGGCAGTTCCTTGAACGCTTGTTTTCCTCATTGCTGCTGCATCATTACCCTCTCCTCACCTCCCAGCCTCCTCCCCCCTCCTCATCTCCTCATCTCCTTGTGTTTCTTTCTACACTTTGAACTTTGTGCGTCTCTTTCATGTCTTCACTCACATCTTGGCCCATGTCCACGCCCTCAGCGCCACAGACAACCCCTGCCCTAACCCACCACCTGCTGTGAATTTAGTTTTCTCACATTAGCATTACATTACAATGTTAAACATATACACAGAGGCTATAAAGGCCACATTATACTTCTCCGACTGCGTAATGCGTTATCCGTCTGCGTCACCACGTAGACCACTCGAGCCTTTATACTTCTGCGTCGTGGTGACGGATAGGCGCTGCAATTTCCCGCCCGATCAGTAGGGGTCGCTGCGCAAGGTTGTTGTGCTTTTGGCTACAGTGAGCAATGGCGTCCGAGGGAGAAAGAGAAAGAAAGACTGTTGTTGTTGAAACAGTGGCCGTTTCTCACTTTTCTGTGTCACGGAACGCAGTTTTGAGATAATTTGAGGCGAGAAATTGGCCATTTAGAGTCTAAACATGTGCTGTGTGTGTTAAGATATGACGTATTTATAGTTCGGCATCGACGAAGTCGGCGGTGTTCAGCTTCGCCCTCTGTGGACGCTCGGTGCTCACTGTGAGCCGGCACAGAGCAGCTTCGCTCGGCCTGTCCTGAGGACCAATCGCAGCTCTTGCCGTCTCCGTTGTCCCTTGACGGAGTGACGGACACTTAAAAAATATTCCGTGCAGCCGGAGACGACGCAGAGGCTCTACAACAGGTTCTGCGTCGACGCAGAGGACTCTGCGTAGCCTACGCAGAGCGATTTACGCAGGAGTATAAATTGGGCTTAAGGGCAGGGTGTGGTTCTCCATCACTTGCATATTGTGCAGCTCATAAACAGCAGCTGTACGCCGTGACCTAGTAACCCAGAGATGATAGAGAGCAACACGCGTCGGCGGGTAATGCATTCCCGAAAAAGCTGTCCAACACACACACGCACACACACAACAACCATTACCCTGCATGGAGTCGTCTTCAAAGCAATCTCAGCACCTCTCATTGATAATGAATGAGAAGCCGACCTCTCTTCTCTCTATCAGTATTCATACCTGTCACTCATGACCTCATGGAGCACTTTTCTATTAGCCCCTCTCTAATCCTGCAGAGCTGAGCCATGTGGTCATGAGAACAGTGCACTGGAGCACAAACGCTCTTTGGTGAGTTGGCGATGTTGCCCCGGTGTTTTCCTCTAATCTCCCCACGCGCTCTACACGGCGTTAATTCCTTCATCATCAACGAGAGGAAGCACCTTATTTGTCTCCAAGAGAGGAGGCTCATTAAGAAAGACATCGAGATTTATGAAGGAACATTAGCGTGAGGGGCCACAAACACACACACACACTTGGAGAAGACGGAGAGCTGGAAATAGATGGAAACAGAAGAGTGTGAGTTATCATCTGCAGGGAAGGGACACGGCAGACAGAACTGCTGAGGCAGCGCGGCCAAAGAAGAAGAAGAAGAAGAAGAAGAAGAAGAAGCCAGAGTCTGGAGAGACCGGGGATGAGAGGAAGCAAGAGTGAACATATAGGCAGCGGCGGCAGATAAAAGGACAGGAGGGAAATTAATGTTTGCATTGAAATACAACGGCGAAGGAGGGGAAAGATGCACCAGAGAGGAGCGTCTGTGTGGTGTTGTTGGAGCGGGACAAGCATATATATTAATAATGAAAAAAAGAGTAGGTTTTGAATGTGCTTGGCTGCACAAGGGAAAAACATTGATTTGACATGCAATTACTGCAGGGACGTGAGAGGAGAGAGAGGGAGGTAAAGATGTGGAGAGTCACAGACAGTCAAGGTCAGCGACTGTGCACATGAACGAGGCTCCACAAAGGAAGTCTGGGCTCAGCAACTGTTACTAACATCATGCTACTCTCTGACGCTCATGGAATTCATTCCAGAGAACTGATTTTACTGCACCATCGGATCATAAAGCTTCTATGATGAAAAACCAGCAACAACATACGAGTAGTGTTATCGTTAAAGGAAAGGTAAAGGATTATCTACCCAGACAAACTCACGTCATATTAAACAATAGATGAATAAATCATTTTAATTTGGCTTTGGACTTTAATGCCACATGTTTATGGTATGCACACGTTTATAAACCTTTATCAGTCGGGAAGATACTGGTCTATCTTTTCCAATACATACTAGCAATAAATGTAATGTAATTTATTGTGATATAACACTAGCTAGTTAGTGTTATACAATAAACAAACATGTGGCATTAAAGAAAGCAGTCTAACTCAGCTGTGAACTGTGCAAAAACACACGTTTTAAAATGTTTAAGGTCCAGTGTGTAAAGTTGAAGAGGGTTTATTGGCAGGAAGTGAAAAGAAACTGCTAGAATTATATGTGTATCAAGTGTATATTTAGCCAGAATGTGCCCCAAATGGAATATTGTGGAATACTGCACTAAACACGTAAGAGTCTGGGCTACAGGACGAAACAAGCACAGCTCAAATAACAACTAAATGCATCACTACATATGAAACTCTATACTGTGTCAACACAAGACAAATTTCTAGGTCTAAAACTATGACACTTTATCCAGAACACACGCCCATACAGCTCGAAAGACAGCAGAGGATATTACGTCAAAGTACCACGAAAAAAGATTAAAAATCAAAGAATAAACACAACAGAAATCGGTTCCCACGAATCTGTTGTAAAATCGCTCTTACCTTTGATGTTTATCCATCAAAAGTTGATATTCCGGCGAAAACAGAGTTCTACCCGGTGAGGCGGACTTCCTGTGTTACACTCAAATCATCCCGGGCGTCACTGTGGGAAAGTGGCCGCTTTTCCCGGTCACCTGCCGGCGTTCTGCTGATTCTGATTGGCTGACAAGTGCTGTCGATCACATTTCGGCCATCCCCTCACAGAGATACAGGCCTCACTGTGTGCTCAGTCCTGCCACCTTGTGTTCGTTTTTGGAATGAGCAATATAGAGAAGTCTGCTGGAACATTGAAACAAAGCCATAAAGTGTTTTATTGAAATAAGTAGTTTTATAGATGAGGAAATACAAAATGGCACAGATGACACTTCACCTGTACGATCTGTACTAAAACCTCTCTAATGTCTAAAAAGTCAACCTTTGCAGCTTTGGCCTTAAAATGTTTGTTTTTTTTCTGTAGTTTTTTTTTAGAATTGCTTTACTGAGACCAACATTATTTTATGATGCTCATTAACACAATGTGCAGCTGAGACCAACAGCTCTGTTAATGGGTTAATCAACTAGTTAGTTAGATCAGCTGGTTTGTGCCCCATGTGTTTCAGGATAATCACACAACAAATCCCTAGACTTCGTCTCATCATCAGAATAAAGAGAATATTACTTTTTAAAAAACAATTTCTTATTTTATCGGTTTATAAAATTTAATATGCAATTTAAAAAAAAAGGGACTATCAATTTATCAAATTTCTTGATCAATTTATCAAATTTTATCAAATTTCTTGATCGAGTTATCAAATTTCCACCTAATAATCCTGGTCTGCCGGAGTTTGGACATCAACAAGATCACAGTCTGTTAAAATGTGTGAATACATTCATCACATTCAAATTTAAGCTCAACGTGTCTCAACTAGAAATGTTTCACGTCTTCCAATCTGAAAGAACGAGGCCCCAGAACAAATGACATCAGTACTTTTGAAACCCACTTTGCTTTTTCCAGAATATAATTAGTTTTCTTCTTTTTTTTTGATCCAAACGTATTAGTGGAGAATTTTTTTTCTAATTCACACAAAAGAAAGATAACAATGTTTTGCTGGAAAGTGCTCACCAAGAGACGAGTATGCAAATGTAATGTACAAAACACAAGTCATTTTAATGCCTTTTTCTGTTTGTTCCCTCTTAATGAAAAGAAGAAACGTTTTCTATTCTCTGTTGTAATAACGTTCTGAATCAACCGTTCTCTCCTGCTTTTCTTTGCTTTTTTTCTCCACAGAAGAGTCACAACATAAACGACATGCTTCGCTCTTTTGATGCTGACGGTCGATTAAAGGTCTTTGGTTTAACAGTTTTCTGTTTGTCTTCGTTCGTTCTGTGCTGTTGAAATGTTTCTGTTCCCTAATGTGAGCTCTTTATATTTTAGGTTTGTAGCTGTAGTTTTGCCGTCCTGTTTCCTGTCTTTAACTAACTCTGATAAAAAACCTGTCTTGTTTGTCTTTTCACTGAGCGTAACACACATTTTCCACACCTCTGTCTGTGTCTTGAGTGTTTATTTTCAAGTCCCTGTGTCTAGATCAGGGGTTCTCAAAGTTTTGATACCTGAGGCCAATTTAGGAACCCAACATTGGACTGAGGGCCGCCAAAGGAAAAAAAAACAGAAAGAAATCCCATTTGTAATCATTTTAATGACCAGGTTTCAGTTCTACAGTTTAGCGTTGACTAATATAAACGTTAATATAATGTAATTTCAGTTTCTATGCACCACATATCTAGGTCTGCTGAAACTCTCACCTCTTTTAAATCAAGAGTGAGGACTTTTCTGTTTGCCGCTGCATTTCAGTCATTTCCAATACTGCACTGTAACCTCTATTCCTTTGATACTCTTGATTTTATCTTCTTTTTTTTATCGTTTTATTTTATTTGTATCTATTTTATTTTTTAATCTTAATCTTTAAATTTTACCTGCTTGTTTTTACTTTGATGTTATATCTGATTTTATAAATGTCTCTTGTCTGTGCTTTTAATGTTTTATGTAAAGCACTTACCTTGTTGTTGAAATGTGCAATACAAACAAACTTGCCTTGCCTAATTTAAGCATTAATACAACAACGCTTTATAATTTACTAGGTAATTACCCAGTATTTTGGCCATTGTTCTTACCTTCTAATTACAGGTTAATACCAAGTAACACATTTCTGTTACCATATATTTACTGGGTAAATAGCTAGTAATTGGGGGCTGTAGCTACCTGCTTATTACCAGCTTATAACACAATAATACACTAAAATTCACCATATAGAAACCAGGTAAATACCCAGTATTTTTGTTTACACTTATTGGTCTGTATCCAGTAATGTCCAATAAACATTTAACAAGCTTAGTAGCTCCTGGATTAAAACTATCAACTGTAATTCATTGCGGGGCCGCCAGAAATGTTTCTGCGGGCCGCCATTGGCCCCCGGGCCGCACTTTGAGAACCAACGATTTAGAGTGAAGGTAAACTACTACATCATAGTCTGTGCCACAAGATGGAGTCATTTGTTTTTCACAGAATCGATTTTTTCCTCCATCTCTCTTTGACCTGGATTCATTTTGTTTCCCAGGTAAACGGGAAGGAGTTGTCCCGGCTCTCTGGGGATCCCACTCTGGACATACGGGACCCAGTGCTGTCCAACATACTGAGGCGGGGGGCCCGCAGACGGGCGGGTCAAGCAGGAGCCGCTGCTGGAGTAGTAGGAGGAGGAGGAGGAGGAGGAGGAGGAGGAGGAGGGTTAGGGTTAGTGACCATGGGCATGGCTGACTGTGTGGACAGCTGCACCCAAACGGACATCAGCTTCCAGCATATGTTGACTCTGAACAGGAGCGGCCAGCATCCCTGTGGAGCTCCACCCCCACCTGACCCTCCTCCGTCCCCTCCGCTGCCGCCGTTACTGGAGCCATATCTGTTCAATGAACTGTGAGTCGTGTCCAGCGTGTCCAACTGCACTCTAGTATAAAGTACCTTAAAGTAAAAAAGTACAAATATGTTACCAAAAATGACTTCCTGGAGTTGAAGTCACTTTTGTTTTAGTGCTGGGCACGTTAACGGCGCTAACGTCATCGACGTTAACGCACATTAACGTTTAGATTAAGATTAAGATTAAGAACCCTTTAAGTCCCGCAAGGGGAAATTCAATTCTGCAGTGAGTTAGTGAACACACACAGCACACAGTGAGGTGTAGAACATGTAACCCAGCGCAGTGAGCTGCCATGCCAGTGAGCGGCGCTCGGGGAGCAGTGAGGGGGTTAGGTGCCTTGCTCAACAGCACTTCAGCTGCGGACTGGTCGGGGATTGAACCGGCTACCTTCCGGTCTCGAGCTCGAAGCCCTAACCATTAAGCCACAGCTGCCCTAGCGTTTCCATGACGACTGACCGGAAAAAGATGCACTTGACGTCATGTTTGCGTGACTTCCGATTGTTAAAATTAGTCTCAAAAGAAACGCTAAACCGCTAAACTTCACAAACAGAGGCACACCTACACAGTACACAGGTACGCTGGTTATTTGTAGCGCTGCTCTTTTTGATTATTACACAGACCGCTCCAGTTCGACTGTAGGCGCGCTAACGGCACTAAAGGAGCTAACGCAGCTAAAGGAGCTAACACAGCTAACGGAGCTAAAGGAGCTAACACAGCTAACGGAGCTAACAGACCTAACGCAGCTAACGGAGCTAACGCAGCTAAAGGAGCTAACGGAGCTAACGTAGCTAAAGGAGCTAACGGAGCTAACGCAGCTAACGGAGCTAACTGGTACCGCGGCATGCAAACATGTCGTTTACACTAGCACTACTTCTTTTTATAATATTATTTAAGTATAATAACATTTACTGAGTATCAAAAGTCATTTTCTGATATAAAATGTAAACGGATTGAGCCATGGTAGCTCAGTGGTAGGGCAAGTTGTCTTTCAACTGGAAGGTTGTGGGTTAAATTCCTGGCTCTGCTAATCCATATGTGTCCTTGAGCAAGACACTTAACCCCATGTTGAAGCGTGTGAATGAGTGAATGGCAAAACTATAGTTGTAAAGCAGCTCATCAAGACTAGAAAAGCTCTGTATAAATACAGACGATCACTAACTTTTCTTCTGATTTTATTTGATAGTAACGAGTAACAAAGACCGAGGAAACTGAACTAACCAAAGTATTTGTACTTGGTTACATTACAACACTGTCCAACTGTCACACCAGACCTTTTGGTTCTAGTTTTATTTCACACATTTCACAGTCTTACCCCGACTATTCTCTTCCTCAGCTTCATAGAGCCTGTTTACTACGACCCCACAGACTACTTTGATATCACTCAGCATGAAGTGGACAGACAGGACGAGCTGGAGTATGAGGTAAGAGCCCATTAGCAAGTCCACGTCTCGCACAGAACGCCACCCCCACTGTTTCTCCGTCTGACAGAATCAAACTTTTCCTTCACGGCAGGAGGTGAACCTGTGCAAGTCTCGTCAGCAGGATAAACTGGGCCTGACAGTGTGCTACAGAACCGATGATGAGGAGGACCTGGGGATATATGTGGGAGAGGTAAACACAGTGGTGTGAAATCAAGTGTTCAGACAGTTCTCTCACACTCACCTCAACCTCAACCCAAAAACAAAATCTGTCTATTTCTTCCAGGTGAACCCCAACAGTATTGCTGCGATAGACGGTCGCATCCGCAAGGGAGACAGGATTCTACAGGTGAGGATCTGACATGACAATATGACTCTTTAAAGACAACAACTACAATCTGTCTATGGATAGACAGACAGATAGGGAGGGAGGGAGGAAGGGAGGTAGGTAGGTAGGTAAGGAGGTAGGTAGGTAAGGAGGTTGATAGGATGTAGATCGGTAGGTAGGATGGAGGAGGGAAGGTAGGATGGAGGTGGGTAAGTAGGATGGAGGTGGGTAAGGAGGTTGGTAGGATGTAGGTAGGTAGGTAAGGAGGTTGGTAGGACGTAGGTAGGTGGTGAGGTAAGGAGGTACGTAGGTAGGGTGAATGTAGGTAAGGAGGTTGGTAGGTAAGGAAGTTGGTAGGACATAGGTAGGTAGGTAGGTAGGTAGGTAGGTAGGTAGATAGGTAAGGAGGTTGGTTGGTTGGTTGGTAGGTAGGTAGGTAGGTAGGTAGGTAGGTAGGTAGGTAGGTAGGTAGGTAGGTAAGGAAGTTGGTAGGACATAGGTAGGTAGGTAGGTAGGTAGGTAGGTAGGTAGGTAGGTAGGTAGGTAGGTAGGTAGGTAGGTAGGTAAGGAGGTAGGTAGGACGTAGGTAGAGGGTGAGGTAAGGAAATACGTAGGTAGGGTGAAGGTAGGTAAGGAGGTTGGTAGGTAGGTAGGTAGGTAAGGAAGTTGGTAGGACATAAGTAGGTGGTGAGGTAAGGAGGTAGGTAGGGTGAAGGTAGTAAGGTAGATAGGATGTAGGTCAGTAGGTAGGTAGGAAAGGAGGTAGGTAGGATGTAGGTAAGAAGGTTGCTAGGTAGGTAAGTGAGGAGGTAGTGAGGTTTGTTTTTTGCCAAATAAATAACAATATTCTTAGATAATACAGATTAATCATAGGAAGTTGCTTAGTGCAGCATTTATTCTCAATCCTTTCATAACAGACTAAATGTCTGTTAAAAAAAAAATTCTTCAGTTTTCAAATTCTAAAGAAAACCAGTTTCCCTAAATGAGTTGAATTAATTGAATCCAGCGTTCGTGCAAAAAGCCTCTCATTATCTGACATCAACTCATTTCATTCATTCTTCAGATAAATGGAGTGGACGTCCAGGACAGAGAGGAAGCAGTTGCTATTCTCACCAGAGAGGACACTAATGTCTCCCTGCTGCTCGCACGACCCGAGATAGAGGTGAGGAAATCATGGATATATACACTCAGTCTTTATATTAACCTAAAAAAAAAAAAACATTCTTCTCCTTTTAATCCCTGTATGTACAGTGATTATTATGCATCGTAGTATTTGGTCACGTAGGATTGCTGGTAACACAAGAACAGTCAGTTTCAAGGTGAAGAAAGAGAATAAAACTGGGTCCTCTGCTCCGATCTAACAAGGTTACGAGGTGACCTGCATACAGAGGCATGAAAACATGATGTAAACACAGATTGCTCAAAGACAGAGAGGCAGAGACAAATAGCGCTCGTACTCCTGGTGCTAATGTGGCCCTGCTTTGTTTCCCTCAAGGTCATTTCTTGCTGCAGACGAGGGCATCGTGCACACCGGATGCTCCTCAGTACACTTTGTCCACAGTGTTTGTGAATTTAAAAAGTGCTTTTTTATTATTATTATTATTATTATTATTCACCATCAAAGGATTGGAGACAGACAGAGAGCTCTGTATTCTGGCTGCATTTGTACAGATGGGAGTTCGAGGCCAGATTTAAGAGGCGCTCATTAAAACGGTCCAAGACACACACACACACACACCTCTTCTCTGTTTAAATATGTCCTTGCTTGTAGAAGAGATGAGCACTACCTGTGAAAGGCTGATGAGATTCCTATTGCCCAGACACATTCCCACATTAAGATTCAAGAGCGTGAGAGCAGGAGAATCATCAGAGGGAAAACGCACATGCAGAGATTAAAGCTTGATCTGTTGTCTTTGGGGAGAAAGAGAAAGAGAGAGAGAAGTGAAAGTGAAAGTGGTCGTCGAAGAATAAGAATGAAGACGATGATAATAATCAATACTTCATCTCGCAATCTGCACACAATTCACATGCAAATCAAACCAATTAGCCGAGATGAACTCCACGGCGAGGAGCGGCTCGTTTACTAATTTTGAGCTCAAGTATTTGCTTAATATTTGATCCCAAACAGAACAGAAAAGTAAACAAATTAGAAATAACAAGCACCAAAAAAAAAAAACTATTCATGTGTGAATACTGGAGCAGCATCAGGATCAGCATTTCATCCTCTATGAACAAAAACTACAAAACTAATCCCGTTATACATATACTTGACATATATATGTTTATATGCATATGTATATATATGTCTACATATGCATATATACACACATGTATATAAATATATATATATATATATATACATATACATACATACATACGTATATATATATATATATATATATATATATATATACACACATATGCATATATACACATATATATATATATATATACATATATATATACACTATGTTCCTCTGTTAAATTTCTTTTTATTTTGGTGATTCAGTTCAAACTAAAAGCTGTTGCAGACGTGAGAATGTCACACTGCTCTGACTCCATCTAGTGACAGAAATGAAAACTACCGTTTACTGCCGTTGTACAAACGTGCAAAAGAGAACAAAAAAGCACTCAATGACTTGGTTTTAAGGATTGAGGTTGATAGTGGGTTATCACAACATTTCCACACAGCTTTTTCTTAGCTCATTCATTCATCTTCTAACCGCTTTTATCCTCCACATGAGGGTCAATCCCAGGTGACATAGGACAGTTTGCCAGTCCATCACAGGGTCACATAGAGACTTTAGAATTGTGTTAATGGGCAAATGTTGGGTAAAAAAATCACACAATTCGACTCTTCATCTTTTCCAAACAAAAACAAGAGGCACAGCTTGTTGTCATCGAGTATAAAGACATGAAGATGTTGTTACTGCACATTCTAACACGTGTTTTCTTCAACAATGATCTCTCTTTGACAGAATGACAACCAGCTGGATCCGGATGAGTTGGACCTGGAGCCGCTGGACAACGAGGTCCATCTGTCCAACAGCCACGCATCGAGGAACGGCACGTCTACGCTCGGCGCCGGACCGGACGGCGCGGCGGGCAGAGGTGGACTCGGCGGTCACGGATTCTCGCCCGATTTGCTGCAGACGGTGCTGAGCAACAGCCAGGAGCTGGACAGCGGCGTGGGACGCACGGACGAGAGCACCCGCTACGAAGAGTCGTCGGAACACGACCTCCTGGGAGACGACCACACGAGCGCCTCCAACACAAACGCCACCAATACGCCTGGCAGCATGCGCAAGTTCTTCTCCGGCAGAGGCGACAGTCCGCCTTTGCTGCAGTCCCAGGACCTCCAGTTCAGCACCGACTCCCTCTTAGGGCTGGACTGTGTCAGTGGAGGTGGCTCGGAGCAGGTGGAGCGAGTGGAGAGGAGCTACATGGCAGATCCCATGAGGGTGATGATGCCGGGGCTGACTGAGGAGGAGTGCGAGAGGTACAAAGAGCTGCTGGAGATCAAGTGTTACTACGAGAAGAACAGCAGCGCCCTGCAGATACAAGACGGCGGCTGCGTCCCACTGGACGTGAACAGGAACGAGAGCCTGACGCAGCACGAGATGGCTCTTCTGGAGGAGGAACTGCGCCACTTGGAGTTCAAGTGTCGCAACATCCTGAGGGCTCAGAAGATGCAGCAGCTGAGGGAGCGGTGCATGAAGGCTTGGCCTCTCGAGGAAAAGAACGGAGCGAGCGCCGGTGCGTTGGTCGGCGAGGAGAACCGTCACCACGCTCTGTCGGACATCAACGAGCTTCCGGAGAGAGAGCGCTCGGATAAAGACAGTACCAGTGCCTACAACACTGGAGGGGAAAGCTGCAGGAGCACGCCTCTGGTCCAGGAACAGTTCCCTGCACATTCTACACAGAGCCTGGATGGAGCAGAGTATCTCTACTCAGCGGGCATGCAGGGTCCAACATCCACCAGGCAGAAGGAGAGGGGAACCAGGACCGAACGAGGGGACGGCGTACAAGGAAACTTGAACCAGCTTTACTCGCACTCTCACAGAAGAGCAGCGGATGCCAAGACGTCCAGTCCCGGAGCTAAAGTTCGGTCGCTGTCCCGGGACGGAGGCACGAGGAGGGGCTCGGACGGTGGGATGAGGCGCAACCCGAAAGCCAACGCGCCAGCAGAGAGGTCTGGCGGACGCAGTGCAGAGAACAGCCCGTACCTGTCCCGACGTCAAACTGAAACAAATCCACCTCCGCGCTACATGAGCTGCATGCAACTGAGGTCTCTGTCCACCACTGAGCCGCTCGGTGGACTCAGAGGGACGTTCAGAGACGACAGGGCGGACACCGAGGGAGACGCCAGCCCGATGAGCTTGGGGAGCACATGCAAAGGCGTCGCTCAGGCTCCAGGCGCCGAACCATCGCCCTTGTCCCCTTCTCTGATGCCCGCTTCCCCCCGCATGGAGTGGAAGGTGAAGATCCGCAGCGACGGCTCGCGCTACGTGGCCAAGCGGCCCGTGAGGGATCGTCTCCTGAAGGCGCGCGCCATGAAGATCAGGGAGGAGCGCAGCGGCATGACGACGGACGACGACGCCGTCAGCGAGATGAAGATGGGCCGCTACTGGAGCAAGGAGGAGCGCAAGCAGCAGCTGCAGAAGGCCCGGGAGCAGCGGCGGCGGCGGGAGTTCATGATGCAGAGCCGCCTCGATTGTCTTAGGGAGCGCGAGAGGGAGCAGGGCGGCGGCGGCGGCGGCGGCGGCGGCGGCGGACAGCAGGGGGCGACACAGCAGCAGGAAGCGAACACTATCCTGGAGCTTTGCCACCGCAGGAGCATGAAGAAGCGCAGTCGCAGGATCCTGGACAACTGGATCACGATACAGGAGCTGTTGGCTCACGGGGCCAGGTCTGCTGACGGGAAGAAAGTCTATAACCCTCTGTTATCTGTCACCACAGTCTGAGACTGAACAACAGCCAAGGTTTGCAAGCAGAGAGATAAGAAATGTTTAGACGGAGCCTCCTTCAGTACATCTGAGCACAAACATTTGAAACACTCCGTCAATGACGGATATTTAAAATAGCAAAACCTTAAATCATTGGACTGGAGAGAGAAGAAGAAGAAGAAGAAGCACATGACTGAGACTGTGTCAGGGTTTGTTCAGTGTCCGGGTAACAATCACATCTTCCAAAAATGAAGAAACAAATCACACGCACACTTACAATGTTGTCGCGTTTGAAGCGAGCCTTCGTTGCATAATCACTGGCGCCGGACACGTTAACTCGTTAACGGCAGTTTACGTGACTCCGGATGTGTTAAAATGAGTCTCTAAAGTAACGCTTAACTTTAAAAACAGACACGCTAGCACCGCTCTTTTCCATTAATACGCAGACCGCTCCAGTTCGACTGTAGGCGCGCTAATGGCGCTAAAGGAGCTAACGCAGCTAACTGGTAAACAGTGCCTGGACTCCAACATGACGTCACACGAGTATTCACACACGTCGCAGTGTATTCGTCATAAAGGCCCAGTGTGTAAAATAGAGCATTTACTAATAAAGTTGCATGTCGCGGCCATTGTGAGCTACTTAAAAAAAGACAATAAAAAAAAAAACATGGTGGTCCAGAATGTCATCCTCTGCGGAGCTGACTGATAAACACGAACTGTGATAATGAAAAACAACAATTCACACAATCAGATGATTGTGTAACAGTTTTTATTTTTACTAAAATAATTCCACCTACGTTTTTACGCACTGGGCCTTTAAAAATGTGTCTGATTGTGTGGATCTAAACAAGCATTTTAACGATGCTTCATGTGACGAATATACACTCTTTAATTTCCATCCAAATGAAATGAATTAAAAGAAAACAGGCCTGTTGGACGAGGACCGGTCCAGGGTTTGACCCCCGCCTTTCAGCACGCTCCCCGGGGGGCGACCCTAATGTGGAGGATAAAGCGGTAGAAGATGAGTGAGTGAGTGAGTGAGTGGACAGAGATGAGATGAGGTGGAACACAAACATACTCACATTTTTCAGAGGGAAAAAACCGCTGCAGCGAGAAAAAGAACACATTGTCATTCATGACGTGCCTCTACACAGGGAAGAGATGCAGTGATGGTGATGGTGATGGACGGCACCACCTGCTGTTCAGCCATTAGACGCCGCCGTGTTGTACAAACTCATGAATGACAGAGGAGATAAAAGTCAGGAAACCATGCAGCTGTGAAAAAAAAAGAGAAAACACTTCTGTGCCATGAAATTGTATAGTTAGTGTTCATTCAGGCTTTTGTTCAAAGCAACATCGTGTGTCAGTTAATGTAGTAGAGACATTTTTTTTCCCCTTCTTCCTGTCGCTCGCATGTACAAATGCAACACTGCTGTCACAGCACAAAGGCTTTTTTGTGACAATGAGGAGCTGAGCCGTGCCTTTGTCTCAGGCTGATTTACAGCACAATTTTCCAAGTCTTTAAAGACTGTAGCTGAGAGAGTTCACGTTAAAGCACAGTTACATATGGAGGCATTTAAAGGAGACGTATTATAACCTATTTCTACAAGGATGAAGCACCACAGCAGTTCAATCACTCTGCCAAAACAGCCCTGTTCAGAACGCTCGCTTTTGAGCGTCTGTCTCTTTAAATATGCAAATGAGACACAGGAAACTACGTCAGCGTCACTGAGGCTCGGGCAGCTAACAGCAGTTAGCATTTGGAAAAGCCATCATTTGCCGACTGTAGCCGGCACAGTGCAGTCATATATAAAATGTGATTGTAAATCCTCTGAGGCTGGAAGTTTGTGTAGAACTCTGTGCTGCACTGTGCAGCCAAGAATTAAACACTTTGCAGACTTCCGCTCTTCCGGATACGACTGCCCTCGCCTGCAGTCTCGCGTTTTTTTAGCGAAAAAGCGGAGCTCCGTAAGACAACAATTCCAGGAATGTCACATTGTGACGTAGCAACGAGTGCGGAAGTCAACATCGTGTGTTTTATCTCCTGTACTTAGACTGAGGAGGACCACAAAAACATGAGTTTAGTCCCAAATATAAGTATTAAAATGATTAAAAAGTTGATTTTGCATACGTCTCCTTTGAAACAAAACACAAAAAAGCACAATGCCAATTCTGCTTTACATCGTCAGGTGAACAATGTCCTGCTTTTACACTTTTTTCATCAGTTGCTATTCAATGCAAATAACTTCTCTCCATGTCCTGTCTGATGTTTTTTCCAAATCAGATTTGAGAAACTTGTTTTGACTTTTTAATCCAGTGATCTCTCAGAAACACAGCAGCTGATTATTTTCCCCCCATTTGGCTTAGATGCATGTTTTGATATTGACGCCGTGTAATTTGAGACGAAACGCCTTTAACATAATACAACGTAATTGTGAATGTCTTTCTATGAATGTGTGTCCATTGCATAAAGATTGTGTATTTGTTTGTTGAATATTGTGACGTCCAGTGTCTGCCATTTTGCAGTGAAAGCTTTTCTAAATAAATGCTGTCATCATGAAAAAAAAAAAAGCGGTTGTCGGTTTTACTCGTGACGTTAGAAACGGATGAGTCGTCATGTCCTAAACAATTCTAAACCTTTATTTTTCTAACAAGAGTGAAAAGAAACAAAGGCAACATTTAAATGAAAAGTTTATACACAAACTCACGACAACTGCGTGTCTGCAATATCAATAATAATAATAATAATAATAACAATAATATAATTTGAACCCAGAAAACAAAATAATCTGTGACAAAGTGAGTTACAGTGAAGTTACCTTAAATCTGTAAAAGAGAGGGAGAAAAGGCCAAGTGGAAAGGAATAAAAAGGGCGGAGAGTCGTAAGGATAAGGGGGAGGGGCTTTAAAAAAAAAATCAAATGGAAGGAAAACGGAGGTGAAGGAGAAAAACAAGGAGGTACAGATATTCATTTTGGGAGAGTAGCACCAAAAACATTAATGCCTGTTTATAACACTTCCCAAAATGTACTCAGTTTATTCCAAAAAAATGCATATCCCCTCAGAACCGCATCAAACACAAGATTCAATACAACTAGAAAAAATACAAGTGTAACCACGGTGCTGCCGTTATCTACGACCAGCCTTCAGAACACTGTGCCGCACCGAAGCTTCAGCATTCATTCATCCACGCTCCCTCCCTCCCTCCCCCCCCGCCCCGAACACTGACTCTGTCCCCCGGCGTAACCCCCCCCCCCCCGGCGCAACGGCTCCTCCAGCGTCCAAACCCACGAGCTCGAGCGAAGTGAAACGGCAAATCTGCCAACGCTGACGCAGGCTCCGCTCAAACAAGCGTTTAATACAATTGGGATAACGTATCATACTGACTTGACCTCAGAGACGACTCTAGACCAATAACATTCCTATCACATCCTGTCCTAACATGTTCACGGGGGGGAGGAGGATAAAGTGGGGGGGGGGGGGGGGGCAAGGAGTCTGGAAATAGATGATGGGACAAGATACGTCTGAGTTATGAATGAGGCAAATGGAGTGTAGAAGAAGAGTCATTGCTCTGTTAGTGTCTGAATGCATCAATGACGAATGAGGGGGGGGGGGGGGGGTCAGGGAGAAAGGGGGGGGGGGATGTCCTGCATCTTTCTATAGCTCGACATGGGTTTCTGGCACAGAACGCTCCGTCTCCTTAATCCAATTGAACAGAGCTCCAGCGTCGACTACATCACAAAATCTGTCAAAAAAAAGACAAAAAAAGAATTTAATCATTTCCTGAAAATGAGACGGATATATTTAGAGTAGTGGTAAAGATAGGAGGGTGGTGGGGGGGGGGGGTGGGGCTGTTACCTCTGCATGGGGTTGAACAGGTTGGTGAGGGGAGGGGCTGTGGCTGACAGGACAGGTTTTCTTGGACTCTGAGGCTTTCAGCGACTGTTCTCCTGCTGCCTCTCCACTGCCCCCTCTGTGGCTCTTTCGCTTCCTTTTGGACTCCTTGGTTCGGCCGCGGCTGTTTCGTCTCTGCTCCGCAAGCTCAATCTGGGGGGGGGGGGGGTGTGTGTCGGATGTTAGAGTCTTATCACTGGCTTCCCGTCACGTATAGAATAGACTAAAGTTCTGCTGCTAGTCTACAAATCGCTCTGACACACACACGATTCTAATGAACGGCTCGTTATCAGGCTTTGGCAGAGCTCGACGAGCTGATGTGAATCAGGGGCGTTGGAGCAGGGAAACATAGAAGACATGCAGGGCAGTGGGGAAACGGTGCATTAATTATATATATCTATATATATATAGACCCAGACACAGACACACAGACACAGACACAGACACAGACACAGACACAGAGACAGACACAGAGACAGACAGACAGACAGACAGACAGACAGACAGACAGACAGACAGACAGACACACACACACACACACACTGTTGTGTATATATATGTATGTTGATATATATACACACATACATATATACACATACACATAAATAGTACTTATGTTGCACACAAGTGGAATAAACTACCAGCAGAAATGAATTCAGAACCAAATGTGAATATTTATAAATACAGGATAAAAAAATACAGATATTTCTCAAACTAAACTTCATTTAAGCATTTCTAAATCTTCTGCACATAACATTCTTTTAATATTTTTAATAGACACATTTTATATGTTTATGCTGCATATAATCAACCTTTTTGTTTCCTTCCATTCATTTTATTAGTACGTTTACTTTAAATTGTACATTTTAATGTTTCCAAAGTTTAAATATGATTTATTTCTTTATGTACGGCACAATAAGTTTCCTCAAGCTGCTTCGCCTTAGAGGGAAAAACCGAAATGTAACAAAACACTGCAAAATATACTCACTACGTGGCTCATACACCTTTACTTAAGACGTATGAACTTACTTTTCAAGCACTTCAATGTCTATTTCTAGCATCTTTCAGCTATAGTAAATTAAACACATGTACAGTGTTTTGTCATGAAAGGATGAGAAATGTAAGTGTCTGTAAGTAGGCGTACAAATGAGGCAATTTTTCACTTTACAAATTATTTTCAATCGTCTCTCTAACGCAGACAAATTAACATATTTTATCTAGTGGTTGTGCAAAATCAAAACAATCTGGTGGTAGCTCCTTATATTTCAAACAGACATGAATGTTTTATCTCCTTCATCTGCTCACTCTCTATGAACTATGAGTCAATCATAATGGAGGACAAAGGCTTTTACCTACTGCACTAATGCATTAAATTAAAAAAATAAGTGCTTTTCTATATTTTTACATTAACATTTTATTCTTCAGTTCAATATTAATGTCCGTCTTTGATTATATTGATAATATGTTGCCGGGACTCCTATCTGAGTTTTATGACGTTATCGTTATTAAGTCATGAAGTGTTTCTTATCCAGACCTGAATGAGTGTGTACAGCGTTCCTCTCGGTGGGTCAGATGATGCTTGGAGAACTCTGTTGATGGTATTCGTCTGGTCCAAGGAAACCTCCAGCAGATCTCCTTCCAGCTGCAGCTCCTCCAGCTGGGTCACGGTGGCTGTGGAAAGCTCCAGCACCTGGCCTTTTAGTAAAGGCAGCAGAGGCAGCAGAGACCCCACACCTGGAAGTTATATACACACACAGAGCAACGTTTGACATGACTGGTGGTGTGTGCGGTAAAGAAAATCCTCTGATGGTTATTTTTAAATGAACATCAAATATTACCTGTAACGTTTGACTTCTTGTTGATGCCATTTTCACATCCAGCCTGTGGGGAACATGAGTTGTGTGTTAAAACAGGTAAAAATAGACTGTTCTGTACAGTCTGTGGTGATAAGTCTACGGCGCATTGACACAAGAGGAAGTGGGTGTTAACCTGAATGCCGTTGCTTTGCTTTGTGTTCTTTTTGGGCGAATCTGTCAGATCAATGACATCATCTCCTTCCCCTCCTTCAGAGTCTGACAAAACTATGACCGCACTCTTTTCAGTCGTCTTCTCCATGTCTTCCTCTTCCTCTGCTTCACACTGGAGAGTGTCTTTGAGTTCCTGCAGCTTCTGCAGAGCCTGCTGCAGCTCCGTCGTCTCCAGCGCCTCTTTAGCTCGGCCCTGCCAGGTGATGGCTCGCTCCGTGAGACACTGCAGCGCTTCCCCTTCAGGCAGACGCACCGGCAGCCTCTGCAGGGCGACGAGCAACGCCAGGATCGTTTCCAGGCGCGGGCGCCGCGACCGCTGGCACCGCGGACACAAGAAACGCGAGTCCCAGTCCCACCAGCAGAGGGGGTTAGTCAGTTGTCCGGAGGAGGGGAGCAGGGAGGGGAAAGGGACGCAACTACCATGGAACCAGTCCTTACACAGGCGGCAACGGAGCTGAGGAGCGCAAGGCTGTCCGCCGCACACACACACTGACTGAGGAGGAGTGGCGCCTGTGTGGTTGCTGCTGCCGTTCTCTTTTACAGAGTTCTCTGAGTGGCTGGATGTGTCCGTCTCCATGGCGTCGTCCCACCTCCCGTTCTCCTTGCAACTTGCAGAAATAGTTCCAGGTTTGCACATGTTCATCTGCTGCAACCTTAGTAGCGCGTCTTTCTCCTGGTGCTCTCCTTGTTTGAAGGCCATCACCTGTTGTCGAGACATGGAGATCAGGTGCAGGTCAACAACCAGTTGCTCATGCATCGTGCCCTGATACGGATACGAAAAAGAAAAAAAAGAGACATTTCGTCGACTCACAATAGCTGCAGGGTCCCTCAGGTCATGAGCGGAAAGGCCCAGTGTGTTGGTGTCAGAGTCATCTGACAGATCATCCAACTCCTCTGGAGCGTTTCGCCTCTCCCTTCTTTTTGCACATGGGCATAAGACCTGCAACAGCAACACTGGTGTCAGATGCTTTATGGACAGCTTTTAAAAAGACATAGGTCAACGCTAACACAACATGCCAATATCTCATTCAAACACAAATCTAAACTATCTGGGAGTCAGAGACTCACTTTGACTGAATGCATGGCAGCCATCCGGACAAACAGGTTAAATCTAAACCTGATAAAAATCTACCCTAGCTTGTGTTTGATTAAGAATATGTTTCTTTTCTCGGTAGAAAGCCTTTCCCATGTGGAAACTTAAGTTTGAAACCACTTACTTTCTTTCACTAAAGTCCATAGAGACCATCAGTGTTTATAAACACAGGGACAAAGAAGCTGCTGGGCAACAGCTGTTTTATTTGTTAAAGGACTCGTATTATACCCTATTTCTCCAAGTTAACATAGTTCCCTGGTGTCCTAATGAACTTATTTTGACCAAAGCATGTCATGAAGCACCACAGCAGTTCAATCACTCTGCCAAAACAGCCCTGTTCACAACGCTCGCTTTTGAGCGCCTGTCTCTTTAAATGCAAATGAGACACAGGAAATTACGTCAGCGTCACTGAGACTCCGGCAGCTAACGGCAGTTAGCATTTGGAAAAGCCATCATTTGCCCACATATAAAATGTATCCACTGGACACGTAAATCCTCTGAGGCTGAAAGTTTGTGTAGAACTCTGTGCTGCACTGCGCAGCCATGAATAGAACACTTTGCGGACTTTGGCTCTTCTGGATACTATTGCCCTCGCAGTTTTTTTCCCACAGAAACCCCAGTGCTCAGCAGCATACTCGATGTTGATAATACATGTTAATACTTAAAAAAAAACAGCCATTAAAAGACCTGATCTATCCTTTTAAAGTGGAGTGCAATGTTGATTTAGCTAAACAGACAAATTATATTGTTATATTGTTTTATTTCCTATGTGCTCACCTCCAGCAGACTGTGCTGACTGCTCTTCTTCAGAAAGGTCTTGGTAGCCTTGTCCCTCCAGGAGTGAGCGCTGGCCACCTGCAGTTCCAACTGCCTCAGCTCCTCCATGTAGACCGGCAGGTCCCTTCCAATCGCCACCAGGCCCTCGAGGTCATCCAGACAGGGGTAATGCTCCCCATTCTTCAACAAACAAAGATAATGAATATTAAACATAACATGGTTTAGTGTTTTCACAAAAAAAAAACAGTCTAAAAGACACTCTTTTATTTTTTATTTACCTGGATTTCCTCCAGGTCTGTTACCCAGGCCCGTGCCCGTGTGAGAAAGCTCTGTAGAGCTAGAATGTTGGGAAGCTTGACCGGGATAAGCTGGGCCTCATTTACAATTGCCTCCAGAGTAGAGAGCGGATGTTTTTGCCTGGAAGAACAAAACAGTGACAAAGAAAGACCTTGAAGTCTTTGGAACAGGACAGACTGGTTTTGAAACGATAATCCTGAATTGTTAGCTTTACCTTTGCTCTAAGCAGATCTGTGCCTTCTCCTCCCACCGTTCTGCAATCGTAAGCAATTCCTGAAGCTCTGCCATGGCCGTCTCCACAGATATACTCTGAGGCAAGTTGCAGCCTGCTTGCATGAGGTTCCTCAAAACTTCCAATGTGACCTCCTGCCGTTCACCACCTTCTGTGCCTAGTGTGCGCCTCACCTCTTCCAGCCAGTGGCCTTGCTCCTTCAGGCCCTGAAGCAAATTACACTCTGGCACTACAACAGGCAACTTGCTGCCCTGCTCCAACAATGTCTGCAACTGTTCAGGAGGTGGAGAGTCTCTCCTCCATTCCCTGTCATTGACCAGTGCCTGGGCCTGGCTCTGGAAATCCTCAACTGAATGCAGAATTGCCTTGAAAAGCAGAAGATAGATAGATTAACCTTAGGTGCCCTAAATACAAATGACATTTAAGCCAAGAACATTAAAGCAAAGATATCAAGTACACAAGTGTATACACAAATAAAATATTTGTTTAGCTACTTTCAGTGTGGCATCTTTACCTGTACTCCCTCTAACTGGCTCATCACACAAGGCAGATTTTGCATCTTCTCTACCAACGATTTCAGCTCTGCTAGCATCATCTTGTTTTCACTGAAAGACAAACCACATGTAAGCTCATGTAGCTGTGCAGACAGACAGTGTAAACGTCATGTTCTCCCCTACCTGGTCTTTGTGTCACTGAGGAGTTCAGTACTTGTCTTTTGGCAGTGCTCTATGTCTTTAAGAACTTTGTTGAGTTTCCGGAGAAGTTCGTTGTCTGGAAACTTTTTCTCTGTTGCTTCCATCTTCAGGGTTTCCAGGTCATCAATACCTGCGATTAAAAGAACCATTTGGTCTTAGCATGTTCTTTTAAAAATCACATCTTAATGTCAAAACCAAGGGAATTACATGACCCTTCAAAAGTTTGGGATCACATACAATTTTTCCAAGTTTTCCATTAAAAGTCACACTTTTATTCATTAAAAGAGTTGCAAAATTAATAGAAAATAAAGTCAAGAAATTGACAAGATTAGTAATAATGATTTTCATTCAAAATAATAATTTTGCCCTTTCTTCAAAGAACCAGCAAAAAAATAGAGAGTGCATTTCTGATTTATTTAATATTATATTCATTGAAAAAAAAGTGCTTTTCCTTCAAAAATAAGGACATTTCTAAGTGACTCCAAACTTTTGAACGGTAGTGTAATTGTGTTTGTTTCTCACCTATCTTGCTTCCCTCTTCTTGCTCAAGTGCCTCCTTTACTCTGTTGGCCCAGGAATCGAAAGACTCGGATCGAACCTTTAATCGGTGCAACATGGCTAGCAACTCATCGAGGGTATATCTGTACCTGTAAAGTCAAGAGATGGAATAAAACCACAAGAGTGAGTCAATAGAGAATCGACACGGTGGTAACATTACCGCCAAACGTTATACAACAGGTGATTACCTGAGGTAGAGTTTGTCAGTGGGGCAGTTGCACAGATCCTGAGTGTGATAGAGACACACCAGATGCTCCGGACAATTTGAGCAGGCCAGAGCAGAGAGGAAGCATGTGGTCTTGCATTTATCACACTGTCTCTCGTCATCGGGCAGCAGCTCAAATGCCTCACGCTCTGCTTCAGTAATACCCTGAAGGTACAAAACACATAAGTTAGAAGTTAGACACAGTTAATAAATCAAACCACCATTTGCTTACACAGACAAAAATCAGGGAATAAATAAATGGAGAATCTCCATATGTATCTCACCCTTTCCATCAGAGCCTTCCGCAGCTTCCTCTCTTCCTGAACGATGATGAACATTTCCCGGTGTGTAGCAGCGGCCAGGTTGAGATCGAGTTTCTCTGGGCTGGTGGCCATTTTACAGGTGAGTTCCTCATGGGAGAATACACAATACCTCCGTAAACGCCGGTAGTGCTCGATACAGGAGCGGCCAAGAGGCAGCTGAGAGGGGGAGAGGAATGGTCTTGATGATGGGAGTTTTCGAATGATGTGAGGCGACAACCTGAGACAGACGGTGTAAACAGACTTACCCAGTCTGCAGTGCAGAAGTTGACCGCTTCAGCAAAGTTGTATCCCTGATTGAAGCCACTGTGGTAGGCTCTGGGGAAGGTGATGACAAACTCACCAGCACACTGGTTAGTTCGTACAACCTGCAAATCAAACAACAAAGAATTAATCTTTCAATTTATTGAAGATATTTCTGCTCTATGCGTGCATGTTTGTGGAATAACGGACCGGTACACCGTGAGACATGAGGATATTGGGGTTCATGATGGTGACGAGCTGGTGCAGGAGGTCAGGCTGGAACTCAAACAGCTCTGGAGTGAGCTTGTGCATCACCTCCTCAAGTCGCTCTGCCGCCACAGAGGGAACTCCATACCATGTCTTGGGTTCACCCCTTTAAATAAGAAGACATGGGTAGAAAAGGTTAAGTCTCATAATCATCTACACCTTAAAACACCCACAGAAGCACACAACAAGCATGTTGTACCAGTGCAGGTAGTTGATGGAGTAGCTCCAGTGGTCCTCAATGTGCCAGCAGAAAGCCGAGAAGACCATGCCGACATAAAGCCAAGGGACTTTCATCCCAGAGATGTCACCATTGATGTGGCACAGGAGTGACTGCTCCAGCACGGGCATCACATTCAAGTTCCAGCCACTGCGAGCATAATCCTGACAGAACAGCACAGAGAGGAGCAAATTACAGATCATCGTTTAAAGCAAGCAGTTTCATGGAAAAAAGTACATTTAGACTCAATGAAAACCAATGTCTACAAGTGTTTAATTTCTGTTAATAATTCCTTATCTACCATAAATGTTAAGTCAAGTTTTTGTGAGCGCTTGTACACTATATATGGACCAAAGTATTTGGCCAAGCCTGTTAAATATTGAATTCAGGTGTTTCAATCAGGCTTTGGATTAGGCCCCTTATCTACAATGAAGGGCGATCTTAACGCTTCAGAATACCAAGACATTTTGGACAATGCCATACTTCCCTTTTCCATTCCATCATGACTGTGCCCCAGTGAACAAAGCAAGGACTAAAAAGAATTAGTTTGACGAGTTTGGTGTGGAAGAACTTGACTGGGCGTCACAGAGCGCCTTTGGGATGAACTGGAACACAGATTGTAATCCAGGCATCCTCCTGATCTCACAAATTCTCTACAGAATGAATGAGCACAAATTTCCATAGAAACACTTCAAAAGTCAGAAGTGTGGACGCTGCTATAGCTGCAAGACGGGGACCATATTAAAGTGCTGTATAGGCATCTGAATACTTTTGTCCATATATCGTATATTTTATATAATTATTTGTTAGCCATAAAGACACGTCCTTGTATGGTTGACATCAAAAAATACAATGTACATACGTCCTCTTCCTTTGTGAGCTTCTTCTTGCCATTGTTCATTGGGAAGCCACTGCCAAAGTCCTTGGAGTGTATGTCTGCTCCGTACTCCACAGTCACGTCTTCCTCAATGCTACCGACGAGCCTCCAGAACTCCCTCTCCACAAGTTCAGTGGGGACCATCTACCATAACAAGAGCAACATATCCTTGAGTTTAGTCACCAGAAAGTCATCAGAAATGGGCTGTGACTTGTGTAGGTAGGCTTACATGGACAGGCATATTGAAGTAATCTGCTTTGAATGCATCAGCCATTTCCCCGAAACTCTGCAGAGTGTACTGTCGTGTAGCTTGTTCAAAGCCAAATGCTTCAGTTGGCTTCTTGCACTCCTAAAAGTGGGAAATTCAAACAAACAAAGATGTTGTCAGTTAGGAGAAACCCAACCTACGCTGAGAGTATTACAGACAGAGGAGGACACACTTCCTTCTTACCTCTGCCACACATTTGGGACATCGCCAGTTGCCTTTGGGAGGATCAGAGAGCGGGGGTAGTAGACAGTAGGTGTGGTAGTTATCATCACAGCCATCACACAGCATGAGTTTATCATCATCGTCACCCCGACCACACATTCGACAAACAAACGACTCCACCTTGACAAGAGGGAGAAGAAAAAAAAACATTGGATCTCAGGATTAGAGCCAGAGGAGTAAAGGTTTAAACAATGACTATGTCCCTATTAGGAAGTGTTAGCATGCTTCAGTGCCTATTAAATTCAAAGGATTATACTATGGGTAGAAGAAGTCACTGACCTAGTATTTAGTTTGACAATTAATGAAGAGCAGAGTGCAGGCTGATAGAATTAGCAGACATCTTGTGGTGGTTGAGGATTTAAGGTTAGAGAGTAACACCGCATGTCTCTAAAACAAATTCTGTTGTGCATCTTTTGGAGTACTCACAGACTGTGGGTTGTTGAGGTTGCTTCTAAGCCTCATAGTCATTTTGGTGCACGGCTTATCTGGATCGTCTTCCTCCCCCTCGTTGTATTTTCCATTCTGTGGTTCTTCTTTCTTTACTTCTGGCTTAATAGTGAGGCTCGGCGGAGGCATTTGAGGACTAGACGTGGCCCCTTCACTCTGCTTCACCTGAGGCTCAAGCGGCTCTGCTTTGACTAAGGTATCAGCAGCAGGTGCAGCAGACACATCTTCTTTGATATTAACAGTCTGAGGAAGCTCTTCTAAAAAAAGAACGGGAAGAAAGGAGCATGGAGTGTTCAGAACCAGTTATCACAGACAGTAAAATCTTCACACTATAGGGCTTTGCATGACAGATTTGTGAGATCTAAACTGATAAAAGCTCCCCAATAGCATTTTTTTTTTTTTTTTAAATAATCCCGAACTTCTTGTTCCCTAAGCCATACTTTCTCATTGTTATATATGCCAAACATGCTAAAAGTCAATCAACTGCATGCAAATTAGAAGGTGGTTGCAACACTTGCCTTTCTTCCTGATGCCTTTATACCTCGCAACCAATCCAAGCCCCATCATCTTTGGCCCTGCGCCATAAATCTGTAGCTTCTTCAGTTCTGGGTTCTTCTCTATGTCCTCCTCTGTCGGCTCAGGCTGGATAAAAGCACATTCCCATTAGTAAAGGGAGAGAAAGGCTGCTTCTACGTTACAAAGCAACACAGAGCAAAGCACGGGTTTAGGCCATATGCAGAACAAACAGTAGAAACATAAGAGGCATAGCAGTGCATCACACCAAGGGTTTGTGCTGGGTTAGACAGTATAGAAAAGTTAGCCTACTTCACAGTGAAAGCTTCAAGGTTAAGACCCACCACCAAGACACACAATCACCAGCGGTTGCAACCATACAGTTATACTTGAATGTCTTTCAGATTTTACCCACAGTTGGGGTTTTTTTTTTTTTTTTTTTAAAGAAGTTTTTCGTGTTGGGTAAAAAAAAAATCAGCCAGAAATCATTACTGACAGTATTTTTAAATATTTTCAGTTAAAACGAAGGAACAAGCACAACATACTGTAGGTTTACAACTTAAGTTGGATGTTTTAACAGCAGTTACATTTGAGCCATAAAGTCTGCTGTTAATTTTTTTTTATGACTTAAGAACTTTGGTCTCCATTTGTCCCGTGTGTTTCCTTTTGAAAAGAAAGGCCGCTCTGCAGTCAATTCCCCCAACACTTAAACTGTTGTGTTGTTTCTTTGTCGGGCAAACTCTTATTTTAGAAGATGTAGGCATGTATGGAAACATATGGCATTTTATTAACTGCCTAAGACATTGCTATTCAAATAAAATGTACTATTATTACACTAAAATATTCTGATCACACATTTTAAACTGGACATTCTGAGCCACCAAAGCTATGACAATGGGACATTGGGGCAGACACTTTTACAGAGTTCACTTGTCCTTTCAATCTGCTCAGATTTGGAGAGTTCTGCCACTGCTGCATTCTTGTAACCTTCCAAAACTCTTAAGTCAGCAATTGTCAAATGTCATTTAATATGAATGCATGTCTTCACTGGCTAACATTCTTGAAGCCTCTTCCTAACCAGATGGCATGTGTTATCAGCCCTCTCACTGTATAAGTTTATTCCTTCAAATAATTGTAGTCTTCTCGGTCTCCAGATTATCTTTAGAAGCCTGGCTGCAATGTGGGGGCGCTGGTTTTAGTCAGCCATATGATTGCAAACATCAGCAACAGACACAGGTCTTAACACCACTTTCAATAATCACTCAGTGGAACTGAAAAGCACAAAAAAGTGGAACAAAATTCATACATTTCAATACATTTAGAACATCTCTCCATCTCTGGACTTCAATTTTAAAAGGTGCTATACGCTTAGAGTTCACTCTTCATTCTTTTTACCGTGCACCAAAAACACAGCACATGTAGACCACAACCTTTATTCCCACAGCAAGAACTCATTGAATGCATGTCATGACAACATAGCTCTGTGTGAATTTCTCTGTGAGATGAATAAAGTATCTATCTATCTATCTATCTAGAGTGTCAGTCATATCACAAAAAAACAAGACACAACATCCAAGGTGGATGTGTTAACCACTTGTATGCAATTACACCTTCATCTGTGCAGACATATCTCTGGCTGCCCATCGTGCATTGACCAAGTATCTATCCAAGTGGGATGAGGACAGCAGACAACATCGAACAACAGGAAGTGATGATGAAGTGGATTAAACACAAAGTTTGGTTTCAAAAAAAGCTAAATTTAGGGCCAAAAAATAAACTGGTAAAGCTCTAGTGCTTCAAGACACCCAATCCTGATCCTCCTGTCTGACTAGCACAAGACTATTAAACCAACATGACTGGATTCTTCTGTGAGTGCACCCTAAAGAGAGCGCATGCAGCCAGAAGGCTTAGCTGCTGTATGGAGTACAGAGCAAGGCAAAAAACAGCAAAGGCGCACACAGACAGCCCAGCATTACAAGTCAAGTACAACCACAGAGAAGAAGAAGTGCATGAGTGAAAGAGAGAAAGCTTAAAGTGAAAGTGGACTGTGCTATTGCTAAAGTATTAGCTCACGGTAACAGGAGTGCAGGGATATAAATTTGTTTACCTTTAAGATTTAAATTACTTTTTTGCCTTCAGAAATATGGACTAAAACCTCAATGAAAATGCCACAAGACACCTCTGTTCGACATGAAATAGCATGGTCTTGTTTTGTAAAAACAATTCTCGAGCTTGTTCCTGAAGAACAGAGTTTTAAAAATTAAATTACACAAGCGAGCAGGTAAGGAAAATCTTCCACTTTGTCTACTGTCTGATCTGTGAAACAAAGTGCATGTATTAAACCACCCACTACACAACTACACCTTAGAGTTATGGCTGCGTGTTAATGGAAAAAGTTGGAAGTAGTTGTTGAGGCGGTTTAGGTAAGGAGGCAGAAAAAAGTGTGGGGGGAGGGGGGGAGGGGGGGGGGGGGGCAGAAGGTGAGCTCATGTGCTCAAGAGGCAGTACCGCAGAGATGAGTTCAGAGCCAGTGGTGAGAGGATGGGGGGCCAGATCCTCTGGACCCTGCAAGGGGAGACAATAACAGCAACAATAAACTAAGACAAGAGGGGAGAGAAGTGGAGATGAGAGAGGAAGGAGGGGAGGGGGCGGAAGAGAACAGAACCAGCAATTGTAGGAGGAAATGTGGGACACATTATGAGACATGGGTCAAATTCATTGAAGGATATATTAAATCCAACAGACCAGTGTGTTGCCAGATTCATTTTTACTGGTTTACGTCAATATCTTCTGATTAAAGATAAAAGATACATTAATATCTTTGGAAAAACCTAATTTCTCTGCTGATTATGCTGTAGCACCTACATAATTTGTATGAAATGAGGGTCAGCATGGGAATAGAATTCGTAGGTTGGAATATGATTCTTGTTAAGTAAATGCAGTGTTTGTTTGTGTGGGGGATTTAACAAATGGGAGCAAAACCATGGTACCACAGTCTTGAATAACATAAGAGAATTAGGTAACCAACCATGATATTCTAACCCCAACTTGCTGAAACAGGAGCAGATGGTGCAGCCTGTTGAGCTTTCAACACTTATTGTTTTTTTAATTGATATGAACATTCTCCACTGTAGCGTAGAGGTTTTTATGCAAAACAAAATGTGTATTCCAGCATGAGAAATTAAATGATAATATGATGAGGAAAAAAGGGAGGTTAGGGTTGAAAATGACCATCATTCGCTTGCTTTTCATTAGCATGATTTAACATCATTTTTGCTGGTCCTGCAATGACAGCATTAATGTTAAGCACATGTGAAAACAGTTGAGGGGGGTGGAAGACAGTAGAAAAAACAAAAGCAGACACTTGCGTAAGCCATGGAGCAGAGAGTAAAAACAGCAGGATTAAGCATAGCAGCATGGCAAGATGAAGGATAAGCAAGCTTGGATGCGCTCGGGTGCTGCGTCACGTTTACTCGAACAAATTTAGGAAACAAAAGTTCTGGTTTTGTTTTTATTTCCTGGTACATCTACGGAGATGTACCGAAAAAAAAGACTGAGAACATCGCACATTTTGTCTCAAATGACTTCATTTTTAGGCAATAAATATTGAAATATTGAAAAAAGTAATATGTAATGAGACCAATTCACAAAGCTACAATCATTAAGACACGTACAAGTGACATCATCTGTGGAAATGGTTGTGATATGTGGTTTGGAGCAAGTTCCGTTTAAAGATTACAGGTGAGGACACTGGATTACCTAGTCGTTCAAAGTGGCACTGCTGAGACGGAATCCCTCTTTGACAAACCATACTTCAAAACAATGTTATTTTTGTGTGCTTGAAAAGTGCAATATAATACTGTTTTTTTTCTATCTTGATGTGGTAAGACACACTTGGAAATGTCATCCAACAACCTGTTTAAGTGACAAAGAACAGAGTTACTCAATGACAAGTACGAGCAGGTACGCTCACTCACATCAGGCTGGCATCGGTTTGCTCTGCGCCCATACGTGCTGGTTTTGGACGGCTGCACAGACTGTCGCAGAGGGATCGAGTGGGGTTTGTACTCTTTATCCACATCCTCGCCATCGTAGTGCTTTGGCTTACAATGCTAGAAATGACATAAAGACAGAGTTTACATGAAAACATATCCATAAACATCACCTTACTATTTTTTTTGTATACAATCTATTGACGGATAACACAAAAAGGAGGGACAAGAATGTGAAGACATACCGGCAGGCTGGCACCAGCCTGGAACACTTCAAAAGGGTAGACAATCCTCTCATAATGTGAGCGCAACAGAGAACCAATGTTTTTGCCCGTGGGGTAACCAAGCCTCTGAGCCACACGAGCCCAGCGTCGTTCCTTACAGACCATCTCAAAACCTCCTTCATCTGTTACGATCTGAAAAAAAAAAAGTGAATTTCGTGATCGATTTAGCATCTATATGTCAAAATGTATATTCAGAATAATAACAGTTCTGTTCTAACTTACCCTTGACAGACCAAAAAGATCAAGGATGCGCCTTTCAATGTGTGGGATCTTTAGTGAGGATGCCTGGACTTCCCAAAACCTGGCAATACGGTCCAGATAATTGAGCTTCACCCTGGTCTCCGCCTAGAACAAAACACACGACCACCAAAATTACAGGCCAGTTGAATGAAGGACTTGATCGTATGTCGACAATGCGCACTGTTGAGACAAAACCTACCTCCAGCTCATTAAGCCTCTGGATGCGAGGTGTGAAGTGGAAGCTCTCCAGCTCCACAGAAAACGGTGGTTGCCAGTCCTATGTGGCAGCAAAGACACAATTAAACCTGTAAGCCTTTATGCTAAAGCATCAACAGAGAAATGACCTCTGTCATTCAGGGAGCTTACTAAAAAAAGGCAAATGGGCCCGGGACATTAATGAGATCTTGAGCTTTGTTTGGTCTTCACCATGGTCTGACTCTAGCCTTCAGGCTAAAGAACGTGGCTTCGCTTAAATATAAGTGATAACTAAGGCTGCCTATTATAGAGCATGTGAAGTTCACGCTACAATTAAATGCCTAATTTCTTTCCTATCACCTCATCTTGTGATGGTGATAAGGCTTTAATTAATAAGGCTATGAAATCACAGAAGTTACCTTTCCATATTAAGCAGAGGATTCTTCATTGTCTGTTTTTAAATCTCTACTAAAAATGCACCTCTTTATCTTGATTTTTAAAACAATGTGAGATGTTGCATTCATGCTGCATATCTACTTTGTTTTCTCTTTTTTTGGCTTTTTGCTTGTGTTTTATGGATTTAAATGTTACTGTATAGCACTTTGGCTGACTGTGTGGTTTTTAAAAACACTTTATAAATAAAACTGGATTGGAATGGATGTAATTACACACCATGTGTAGTTTTACACAAGTAACCAGTCAGCTCTCTAGTCTCTGATATTTTGATGTAATTATTGTAAGCATATTAAGTCTCCCTTGTAATTATGGGAGAATGACAAATAGTTATTTATATAACATAAATTCATGTCATTCTTGTTTTGGTGATGAATGTAGAAAAACAGTTTTTTTTCTGGTTCCTGTGACAAAATTAATGAAATCCCTACTGGATTGCATTGCTTATGTACATATTAATATTTTAACTCATGACATAAGAATACGTGCTATTACACGCTCATACCAAGATGACTGACATAACTACAAAAAGCATTCCATCTGTGAGCATACTGGTAATACAGGATCATCAGAGTCATGCTATGTCATTGAGATCTATGTCGTTGACGTCAACAAGAAATTGTGCGTCTTGGATCATTTAGGAAATATCTAGTCTAAAACTGCAATTTCATACACCTTATAATATTCTTCATAAATACTGTATAATCTGTGCACGCTACATGATACGCACAGAACAATAACGATCAATGTACAAGCATAAGCAAATATTTACTTGAGGAGGTCGGATTTTGCAGATTCCAGACTTCTCTGCAATTGGACGTATCTTGGCGATGTAGCCCAGGGGATCCTGAAACTCCTCCCATGATGGCTCAAATACTGGACACTCCGGAGGAGGTATAAACTCTTCTCCTTCCATTGCCCTGACGACAGGAAGGTCAACAATGCAAAACAAGTTAATGAACTCTGGCAGATTGACGAATGGCGGTGACAACAACCCAGGAGCAATTCTGAATTTTGAGAGAGTAAATCATATTTTTCTTTGTTGAGAACAATTGTGACTAAATCACATCTTCACACTGTGTAGTTCTGAGTGGTGTAAAGCCAAAAAAAGACTAAAGGAATATTTTCAAGCATTTTACCTTCACAGACAACATGTATTACAATAAACGTCTCAAATTACAGAAAGCACTCGGAGAGCGCAAACCTAAGAAAAGGAGACTCAGTTTACCGCTGTGTTAATACATTCCTCCATCTGTATCACAATTACAACCTAATACTTCCTTCCATGGGCTCTACCCTACATCCACAGAAAGTTTAAACAAATGTCATCCATTACATTTTCCATTACCCTGCACACAAAACAGACAGAAAAGTAAACAGCCAAAAAAACATAACCTCTTTGGCAGAGGTAATAAAAGGCAAACAAAAACCAACGGCTTGTGGACACATTCAGTTTCATAAAGTTCATGGAAAAGTCAATAAAAAGTCAATACAAACAGGGTTTGCTAAATCTAAGGGCATATTACAAAGTATACAATAACTTTCTGCACTTGTTCAGTCTTATCAATGCATTACTCACTGGCTCAGTGGCACTTACCAACACATTTGTTAGTTTCTATATATATTCATAATTTGGCCAAGCACTACACTGACCTAGTGAATAGTTATTAACTACAGACAACACCGGGATGGGAATTTTTTTGCCCATCAAAGTATTCATTGTTAAACCCCCTCCCCCACCACCAGACACAACAAAACAACTGCCATGCTTTGGTCAATCGGTCTTCCCGTTGTGGGAAGGGGCAACAGTTCTGACTATGTAATGCTTTATCAGACACATTACAACAACAACAACAACAAAAAGCAAATAGTTTAAACACAGAAGATATGACAACGGTTATGCAAGCAAGTAAGTAATATTATTGTGATTGCAATAATCAAAGAATACTGTTCTGTGTTGTCACTGGGGATCCATAGAAGTCATACACAACAAAATGAGAACTTGATGCTGTAGACTGGTGTGGCATGTGTCCCACCTAACTTACTCTTGATTGACTTACAGACAAACAATGGCGTGGAGGCCATGAACCCTGAGGTATGGAGCCCTGGCCATGAAGTCATCACTACCCGTGAACGGGTTGACCGACATAACTATCCTACACCTAAAATAATTAATCCATTATTCTTTTGTCCAATAATGTTATCCGGATGGTTTAAATCACACATGTTACAAACAAGAGTTAGCTTCTAGCAATTAAACTTGGGAGAACTGGCATTAAAACCATGCTCACCTTCCAAGGATAAAATAAGGAAAAATAAAATACTATGACTTTAGTTATTCATATGTGGTCGTCTAGGTGTCAGTCCTGTCTCGTCTTTGGCCAATCATGAGGTCCATTTTATGTCCATTGTTCATCTTTCATGGGCAATAACGCCGCTTACAGCTAACGTTAGCATCGAGGCCTCCACTTCTTCCCTCAGCTCTGTCTCATTGCCTCTCACGGTTTGTCAGACAACTAGCTAGGCTAACATTGTGGGAGGCTTGACAAAACTAAAGTCAACAATATCAACCATTGATAAGCACAACCTCCCAACTAAAACGATGCTAATAACCACATATGTGACAACAATCTGGTCTGTGGAGCAAAAAAACAACAACATATACGGTTACTTGTCGAGCTACTTTCATTTGAGTGTGTGGTTGTATTTCCGAGACTGACCCAAAGACACCTCGATGTCCCGGGGTATGATAAGGCTGCTGGCTGCTCTCCTTCCTCTGTTGTTGTGGTGACTGGTGGTTAGCTAACGTTGGCCAGCTGTGCTCGGTCCAGTTAGCTGCTAGCTACCGCTGCTAGCAAAGTTGACCGTATTTCAGCCTCGGTTCTCCATAGACTCCGTTGTGCCAAACGACACGGGCTCACAACATGAGTGGCAGACGTTCGTTTAATGTTAAATGAGAGTCTCAAACTTAATCGGTTGTGTCGTTCTTGATCATTTCCCGATAATCATCATCACTCTCTTCAGGCCATCCTATCTTTCTTGACGAGACGCCATCTTAGTTTTTTTTCTCACGACCGAAGCACAACCTGTAATCTTCACACCGCGTCCGTCACGTTTACTCCCTGAAAGTAGTCCCCACGTACGCACATCAGTCGTGTAATTATCATATCTGGGTCAGCTGTCATCACATTTTGGAGCTATCAATCAGTATTTTATGCTATTTCTGTCACATTAATAACATTTTTTAAATGAATACACATGCATTTAATGAGTTTCGTTTTTTTCATTTCAAATTTCATGTTAAATGTCGAATGCCTGTTAATCAAAGGACTTTTTATTTTATTTTATTTTATTACTCTCTGTTCTGATGAAGGTCATACTCACTCTCATCCGTCTTCTTGTCTTGCTTAGGATTTAATATTCATTCACGTATTTATTTATTAATTTTTAACGGTGCCTCTTGTGTATCCTCTTTGAAGAAAACACTCTCTCGCAGCATTTCCTCAACTCCTTTTTTGTGTTTTCCTTTTTAAAAAATGACGTATTCTGCCCTTTGTGTGCATGAATTGAGTGTGTTCTATATACACAGTAAACGGAAGACAGCTAAATGTTCGCATAAATAGCTTTTAAAGAGTCAAAAGTGAGCTAAAATCTAGCTGAAAGTTAAACAGACGACAACTGAAGGTTAGCTTAAACTCAGCTGAACCATAGCTTAAAAAGGTCAAAGGTTACATTAAAGTTAGCTGACGCACATTCTAATATTCTGCATTTATATTGTGAGTTTTTAAATGTCATCATGTAATTTTTTTTTAATGTCTGTTAATGAAGGACCTTTAAAGAACACAACATTACATTATTACTCTCTATTTTAATGCAGGTCAATGAAACAATTTAATTTACTTTTTAATTCTAATTCAAGTTCACTCTTATCTGTCGTGTCTTGCTAAGGATTTCATATTCGTTCATGTATCTATTTATTAATTCTTAACAGTACCTCTTGTGTATCCTCGATGAAGACATACCCTTCTTCATTTCCTCAACTCCTTTTTTGTGTTTTCCTTTTTAAAAAAATGACGTATTCTGCCCTGTGTGCATGTATTGAGTGTGTTCTATATATATATAGTAAACGGAAGACAGCTAAATGTTCGTAAGTAAAAAGTGAGCTAAAATCTAGCTGAGAGTTAAACAGACGACAGCTAAAGGTTAGCTTAAACTCAGCTTAAAAAGGTCAAAGGCTAAATTAAAGTTAGCTGATGCACATCAGTCATGTAATTAATTATATCTGGGTCAGCTGTCATCATATTTTGTCTCTATTAGTCAGTATTTTATGTTATTTCCTCCACATTTCTAATATTCTGCATTTATATCATGTCATTTTGAATGTCTGTTAATGAAGGAGCTTTAAAGAAAACATTACATTCTTTACTCTCTATTTTAATGCAGGTCAATGGAACAATTTTATTTACTTTTTAATTCTAATTCATATTCACTTAGGATTTCATATTCATTCATGTATTTATTTATTAATTCTTAACAGTACCTATTGTGTAGCCTCTATGAAGACATACCCTTGTTGAGATAGCATTTCCTCAGCTCCTTTTTGTGTTTTCCACATATTCTGGCCTTCATATACATTCATATATATATATATATATATATATATATATGTATATGAATGTATACCAAAACACACTTATTTTGTGTATGCTCTTTGAAGAAATAATATTCAGATAGCATTTCCCTAGCTCCTTTTTTGTGTTTTCTAGTTTTTGATGACTTGCCGCCTTTGTGTCCATGAATTAAGTGTTACATGCTAAGTATCTAAAAAGAGCTATTTGGAAAAAGGCTTAAGTTTTAATAACAAGCAAAATAATTCATAATAGTAAAAGAATAACTTGTTATTTTGCGATCACAGAACAATCATTTTAGGATCCAGACAAACTACACACAGGCAGGTGACTTCACTGCAAGGACACTTTAATTTATCAGAAGCAATAAATATTCACAATCTCAATTCTCTATTCTTTCGGTACACATAGTACAAACACAAAGGAAAAAATGTAAATAATCTGTTTAAAATAATATCAAGAAGTGCACTGACATATAATGTTTTTTAGGCCTTAATCATTTACGTCATGGTAGCTCATTCTCTCACCTTCGGTCTGAAATGATTAGAAAAAAGAAGAAGCCTGCGTTTCCTTTCGGCCAACATCTATTCCTGTACCTCTTTTATATGTACATACTTAGTGGCACTCACATGCACGCACTTCAATACAGACTGGGAGCAGATCATCCCGTAGTTATGATAAGAAGCCTATCTATAATATAATATGTACATTCAGGTTTATACAGTACAATCTATTCAATAAGTGCAGACATATTCATGCAAGAAGATTTTAAACCGACACCATAAAAATAAAAGGCTAGCCAACACAGCGCTATAAAATAGTCGTCCGACATTCATCACTCGGTCCTAATCTGTGTGAAATTCAAATCGTGTTGAATTTCTTCGTCTTCTGCTTTGACTTGTCCTCGCTGATTCATTCTCTCCTGAATCATCAGAGTATATGTGGCTTCCCTTGGTAATTAATGGCACTGGAGGTAATCCACACCAGTGCTTCATTTCAACTTCAAAAAAAAAATTTGCAGTAGCAAAAGGGGGAAAACACTTGCACAAGGCCCACAGAAAAAAAGGGAAATACAGTATATACCTGCAGGCTATGTTACATTCTTGACTTTGCTCTACTTTTTAAAACACCCCAGGTGCCTTCAACAGGATGCCAGGGCATCCCAAAAAAATATATAATAATACATTTCTAAAAGTGGCAGAAGAGGGAGGATTAGAAGAAGGCCATTTCTGACTTTTAAGACATCACGTGTGCAAAAACCACAAAACCTCATGTAAAAGCGTGCTTCTGCAAAACATAGAAAAACACACATTGACTAAATCTGATGACTACGAGGAAGTGAGCACAGTTACCTGGAGTCATAATGAAGGAATAGCATCTTCCAAAAAATAAAATACTTTTTTTTTTTTTTTTTTTTTCCCACAAACCTGTTTTCTCCTTTACTGGGAGCCTCATAAAACCCAACAGAGAAAGAAATGCCTTCAAGTGCAAGTTTTGTTAATCACCCTGGATGGAAAATTGTGCCCCTGTTTGCTCACGTCAAACAAAATAGAAAGGGAGGAATATTGTGTGTGTTCAAAAATAATCTGAAGAAAACTAAACCTCATTGGTTGTTTTCAACAATCTATAGATCAATACTAATGATTAAAAAGACGAATTGGATGGAAACCATGGTACTGTGTAAATAAATCACACGTCACATATTAGAATACCCTCGCGTCGTTGTGGTAAACTTTCTATATGTGCGTAATATACTCTCTATAACCATGTACAAACATCTGCTGATATAATTTATCACTGATCAAAACAAGTATTGGACAATATTCATCACTCATAGCAGGTATATTATAATATCAATAAAACGGCAAGAAGCTTCAGAAACATTCAAAATATATTATTGATTGTATCATTAATTCCCACCCCCCCACAGGGAATGGCGTACAAAGCCAGGTCGCTCCCGTTGACATGTAAAAGACTGGTAAGCAAAAGACTTGTTAGGAAACCGTGCACTGGTTTTGAAGTTTAAGACAAAGCGACATATCTGAGGTCTTCTTTAGTAAAAAGATGCTTGTCAGTAAAGCAGAATCGGCAAAAGTGGACAGAGACATCATGAAGCCAAGGAAATTATTGCAAAGTCAAGGGACTTCTTTTTGCAACACTCTGCTCTTTTCAATGCCAAACCCCCTTTTTTTAATGCATTTGGGCATTTGGTGGTTTACACTTATCTTTTTTTTTTACTCGAGTCTTTATTTACATCCCCACGTAAGCAGCTGGATAAATATATATATACAGTACATATATATATAGTTCTCTGTTTTCCCCAGTGTCACTTTATCACATCGTGATACTTTACATATGAATATGAATAGTCTCGTACAGACTCGGTGAGATTTCAAACGATTAAAACCGAGGCAATATACCTATATAAATAGTAGTTCCATCTTGGATTATATGGCTATAGACTCTGTTGTGTGTGTGGAAATGTGGGACATGGTTGGTTCTGCGGTTGTGCATATATACTGTAGGTGTTTGTTTTCATGTGCGCAGGCTATTTAACTATAGCTGTGCTCTTTTACCTTCCGCCTACATGTGTGGGAAACGGAGGTGAAAGTAACAGAGGCGGAGCAAACTGCGTTTCCTCTTGTCACTCGAGCCGCTGCTGTTACTTTCTGTCCTGGCGGACTTGGTTCTGACCCTGGTTCTGCCCGCCTCCTCCACTCTGTCGTCCGACCTCTGACCCCTGGGGCCCCACATTCTGCTCATACCACGGTACTTATCCGGTTGATAGGTTTGGATTTGGAGCTGCCCCCTGTACCTGTCGCTCCAGCCCCCGTCACCTGTGGCCCCTGCGGAGGCTGCCCGGGGTGCTGGGGGGGGTGAGGGGAGAGAGGTGTAAGAGGGGTAAGGGGGGACGAAGGGGGGGGTAAAGGGGAGTGCGGTGGGGGAGGGGGGATGGAAGAGAGCGGAGGGTACTGGGGCAGATACGGGCCGGCGGGAGATGCGTGATGCGCATTGACGGTAGCGGACGGTAGATTGTGGGGCAGCGTGCCGAATATGAAGTGTGTTTGATGGGTGGAGTGGCTGGCTGGGTGTGGCGTGAGCACGTGTCCGGGGTGGGTTTGGGAGTGTGCGTGGGGGTGGGGGTGGGAGTGGGACAGGGTTAGTGGCGGTTTGGTACCAGGGCCTCCGACCCCTCTGATAGAGTGTGCGGGCTGCGCGTGGTAGAGCGCAAACTGTGGGTTCGGGGAGTGTTGGGAGAGAGGAGAAAGGGGGGGGGGACACCCCACCACCATGTTGGCGTAGCGACCCGTGAGCCCATGCTGGGAGAGCTGGGAGAGATGGGCCAGCTGTGGGTGCTGGCCGTGGGTGGGGCCAAGCGGCGGACGACAGGGTAGCGGGCCTCTCTGTATAGTATGAGGGAGCACACCTTGCAAAGGAGGCGGCACGGTTGTGTGGACGTGGTAGCGATGGTGATGGTAATAGGGTGGCGGGGGCTGCGCGGGGCCCACGTGACAGAATTGTGTGTGCAGCGCCTGGATCTTGGAAGGCCCCCCCTCCACCTGGCACAGAGATGAAGGGGAGTGAGGAGGGGGCCCTCCCGTAGTCAGTGGGGGTACAGGTGCGGGGTAAGGTGGCCCCGGTGGGATAAGGGGCCCTGGCGGTTTGGCGCGTTTGCTGCCAAACAGGGAACCCAGGAAGGAAGTGCTGTTGTTGTTGCTGCTGCTCCCCCCAGGACCGCTCCCCGCTCCTGCTCTCTCTACACTGCTGGAGACTCCCCCAACTCCTGTCCCAGCAGTGGTATGTTGCTGCCCCGGCCCACCCCCCACCCCCATTCCGGGGCTCAGGATGGGGCGGTGAGGCCGGAAATCTTCTGTGCCGTAGCAGCCAGGGACTACGCCTGGCACTGGATAGCGCTGGTGAGGCTGTGGGCTGCTAATGATGGAGCCCTGGGAGGATAAGTCATCATCATGCTTCAGAAAAAAATACACCATCAGAGAATTGTAACGCGGCTTCTGGTCCCAGGTACAGCATCATTGACAGGAAATATTTGTATTTGGAGAGGAGAGACATGCTGAGGGTAAATATGGAAGCTCACAGCCATGCAAAAGTTGTCAGATGTGAGACAGTTGCACATGCATGTACACAATATCCACATGCACACATGGAGCTTGCTTGGGAAGATAAAGCAATGAGTGAGGGGAAATGTCCAATACCGTACAAAAGTTTGGGCTCACCTATACAATTTTTTTTGTGTTTTCCACTAAAAGTCACACTTTTATTCATCAAAAGAGTTGCAAAATGAATAGAAAATATAGTCAAGACATTTTTTTTGTGCTGCACAAAGGTTTTCTAATCATCCAATAGTCTTCTAACGCCATTAGCAAACACAATGTACCATTAGAACACTGGAAATGGGCCTCTATACACCTATGTACATATTCCATTAAAACCCAGACGTTTGCAGCTAGAATAGTCGTTTACCACATTAACAATGTATAGAGTGTATTTATGATTCATTTAATTTAAAAAAAAGTGCTTTTCCTTCAAAAATAAGGACATTTCTAAGTGAGCCCAAACCTTTGAACGGTAGTGTGTAGGTCTGTTAAACATCTAGTCTGACTGAGACTTACTTCCATGGTACTGTCCAGAGAACCAACACTGTTCCTGCGACCACGTTTCCCTGCACCCGACCAGGAAGAATCAAGTTAGCAAAGAGTGAAAGGCAGGAATGTTTGCTCAAGTGGGTTTTTCTTTTGAAAAAAGATAAGATCTGTGTACGCTGTGTCTAAATGTCGGCAAGAAAGAGGAACAGGATGTAAGCAGAGATACAAATCATTGTAGGAGCCCTGCGATTCCACCAAGCTGACAGGAAGGAAACGGAATTGTACCCCCATCTTCTGTGGTTCTGCTGCCGTCTCTCACCTGTCTCCGATAGGTCCCTGAGAGATGAGCTGAGCGCCGTGCGTTTCAGACCCTCGCCCACTGAGCAGTTGTCGTCGAAACTCGTCCTTCCCAGGGTGCCGTTCACGACGTCACCCTTCACACCTACTCCCACACCTCCAGTCAGCAAACTGGGCCGCATTACACCTTTCTGTTTCTCCAACTCGGCTGCAAATAAATGACAGAGGGACACAGAATGCAGAAGAATGAGCCAAAAACACTCAACACGAAAATCACCAGATCATCAATCTAATCTAATATAGAGCTGCAACTAACGGTTATTTTTGGAATCGATTAATCTGTCAGTCATTTTCCGCGATTAATTGATTAATCATTTGGTCCATAAAATGTCAGACAATGTTAAAAACGTTGATCAGCGTTTGTCAAACCCTGGAAATGACGATGTTCTCGATTGTCTCGTTTTGTCCACAAACCAAAATGATTCAGTTCTAGTGATTTTTTTTGTTATTGTGGAGCAAAGAAACAAAGAAAACATTCACATTTAAGAAGCTGAAACAACCAGAAATCTTGTTTTAATAATGCTTCAAACCGGTCAATCGATTATCAAAATAGTTGACGATTAATTTCGTAACCAATAATTTATCAATTCAGCTCTGATCTAATACTTCCTTCCTTGGACGACAACCGACATCCCCAGAAAATGCCATCAAAATCTGTTCTTAACTTGTGTGAGGTATGGTAACAACGACGATGCCTCCCACAAGACACACTTCACAGTAGTGACCAGTAGATGGCGTACTTACACTCAACCCTGTATTTCTCCATCTCCTGCACTTCAGCAATACTCTCCCTGAGGTCGCTAACAAAGCGGGTGCGGTCTTGCTGACTGGGCGCCATAAAGACGATAAGAACCTTCCTCTCCCCGCTCAGAACTGCTGAAGTCAGGCGGATACCGTGAGGATAGTCTGAATACGTAAACAGAGAGAGAAATAAACCCGAGATCATTATACAGGGTGAGCACAAAGAGTTTGAATTTGCAAAAGGACAAAAAAACGGTTTCTCACATGAGTTCTGGAACATGTGCACTTGCATCTCGACCAAAGGGAATGATTGTCTGAAACTGTAAGTCACTGAGGTTTTCTTCTTCTGGAAGATTTTGGTCACCTGTCGCACACAAAACACATGGCAATTTTTATACAGGGTCAAGTCAGACTCAATGAAAACATACTATAAAGTCTGAAGTGTGTCTCTAATTAAAGGGTGGAGACGCCAGAGTCGCGACAGGAGATGCATTCAGGGCACATTCGAATGACAGGCGTGAACAGTTCTATGTATCGCTGTCCATATGTGAACTATGTGTATTTCTGAAAAAAAACAAACAAAAAAACGAGTGTCGCTCTTACCACCAGAAGGTCATTAAAGAGGAAGACCTCTCGTTGGTGCACTCCTGTTCTCTGAGGTCTGTTTGGATCGGGCACCTCATAAAGCTGGCAGCAACACACCAGCCTACGATGGGGGAGGGACAGCACCTGCATCGACAAAGAATGGAACTTTTAACTTGGGAGTGACAGCGTCGCATTGCAGGTTATGACTAGATCTGGCACAATAACACAAGAATTTGCCCCATGTAACTCACAGGCTTCTTGCCCACAATGACCCTCTCCACCGCTTGCACCTGGGACACATGGTCGTCATTGGTCCGAAGTTCCCATTTCTGTATCCGCTGATAAATCCCAACGAGCAGGTCCCTGGGTATATCTTGACCGTTGTCAACACCTATGGTTGGATACAAGGGAGGTTAGAAGATTAGCAGGTGAAATCAAAAACTGCTCTGCACCGTACGAGTTACAAATTATACCGTGTATTGTTATGGAAAAGTTCAAGTGACTTTACAGTTTTCATACACAAGAGGGAGCCAGCCCACTGAAAAAACTTAAATCCACCTGTGAAATATCTAAACTGCTTAACTAAAATGACTAAATCATAAAACTGAAACTGAAATAAAAAAGCAAATTGAAGACCAAATAAAAATAAAAACTAATGAAAATTTCAATACGATAATAACCTTGGCACACACACACACACACTGACAGCAGACACATCTGTCCAGTTAGACTCAATGAAAACGTAATATAAAGTCAAAATAAAGGGTGTAGACGCCAGATTTGATCATATGTGGCGACAGGAGATGCATTCAGGGCACATTTGAATGACAGGGGTGAACATTTCTAGAGCTGAAACGATTAATCGATGAAACGATTAATCGATGAATCGATTATTAATCGATTACTAAATTAATCGGCAACTATTTTGATAATCGATTAATCGGTTTGAAGCTTTTTTCATGATTAAAACAAGATTTCTGGTTGTTTTAGCTTCTTAAATGTGAATATTTTCTTAGTGTTTGCTCCACATAAAGAAATTATTGAAACTGAATAATTTTGGTTTGTGGACAAAACAAGACATTCAAGAACATCGTCATTTCCAGGTTTGACAAACACTGATCAATGTTTTTTTAACATTTTCTGACATTTTATGGACCAAACGATTCATCGATTAATCGAGAAAATAATCCACAGATTAATCGATTATGAAAATAATCGTTAGTTGCAGCTCTAAACATTTCTATTTATCGCTGTCTGCAAGTGAACAGATCTTTAACAGAAGAGTTAAAATTAGGTCTGAACAGGACCTTAGAGTCTCAAATGACCCTGACCACATCTTCCTGTCTTTGGACTGAGGGAGGAAGCCTGAGCACGGGGAGGAGAACACCCACAAACATTCAAACTACACACACAAAGACCAGGAATGTCGTGCGTGAAGTGTATCTGTGTTTCCGTGCAGCAGCACCTCTCAAGTTCTTGATGAAATCGTCCAGTTTCATCTTCCTCTCCGCTTTGACGTTGGGACTGTACATGTCGGTGTTGAGGAGGATTATGGCAAAGGCCAAGATGAAGATGGTGTCCGGGTTCTGGAACTGCCGCACCAGGGTGGGATTGCACACACAGTATCTCTGACTGCATGAGGAACAGAACCATCGACACGTTCAAACATTACGCTTTTCATACTCCAGCCACAGTGACAGAAACCCTTTGTATCTGACATACACAGACCTGAACGCCTCGATGAGCCGCTCCACTTTCTGAGCTTCTCCCTGGACTTTAATCTGAGCCTGGAACTTTCTCAGAGCGTCATCCAGGTCCATTCCTGAGAAGTCCATCTCATCCACCACACAGCTGAAAGAACACAGAGGACAGTATTTATTTTAAAGCTGCCGTCAGTAAATCTATCTGCACTCTGAGAAATAAGGGTTCCAAAAGGGTTCTTCTACAAGGGCTGAGGTTCTACCTGGAACCATTTGCTTCTGAAAAACCCTTTAGCGAAGAAAGAGTTATTCAAGGGTTCTTGGTAAAACTAATAGTTCCAGTGAGAACCATATTGATCAAGAGAACCCTTTAAAACCCCTTTCCTGAATAAAGGGTTTTAAAAGGGTTTTTGGTGGAACCCGGGTTCTCCTATGAGGACAAGCCAAAGAACCTTATATGGTTCTACTTAGCACTTTTATTTCTAAGAGTGCAGTATCTACTTCAGCTATCACTGATATCAGGTCTATCAGTAAATCTAGAGGAAACATTTAGAGTATTTCACATCACTTTATCAAAACAAGAACTCTATAAAGAGGTTTTCTCTGCTGACAGCAGCGTTCAGTTTCGTACTCACTCTAAAACATCTTTGTTGAACTGTTTCTGTCGGTTTCCCAGGAACTCTCCGATCATCTGCCTGCTGAGGCCCTTCCTCTCCAGGATGAAGCGAGCAATCCCAACCGGAGTGTCAGACACAAACCCTCTTTCAATCAGATACTGGATCCCTTTCTCCGGCTTCCTACAGTCAATGCAAAGTGAACACAAAGATTTTCCCTTTGTACTGTAACTGTATAAATTGCCATGAAAATAGTTGCTATACTCTGGCTAATAAGAGCTTGATTATCTTACTTGTTGTAGAGGTTGAGACCAATGCGGTACTGGCGCCTCTGCACCACATCACTGTTGAAGGGCGGAGAGTCCCAGCTGTGGCGGCTCTCTCTCTGGTACGTCTGCTTGCCCAAAGGCGGCAAAGGCTCCCGCAGGCTGTCCTGCGACGACGAGCCCGAGCTGCAGTTGACCGTCTCGTTGGAGTTGGTGGTGGAGTTGAGCGAGTCGTTGTCGCCGTCCGAGCAGCACGGCTGCTCCAGACCGCCGGGGGGAAGAGCCGTAGAGGAGGAGGACGACAGCGGCGTGGTGGGGGGCTGCTGCGGGGACGAGGAGGACGAAGGTGTGTCCGAGTACTGATGGTGGTGGATGGGATGGTGGTGGTGATGGTGGTGAGCAGCCACCTGGTGAGGGATATGTGTCGGTATGGGTCTGCTGGGGGCCCGTGTTTGACCCTGGGCCGCTGCTGTGGAGGACTGGCGGGGCCCTGTGTTAGGGGAGTGTTTGAGGGTTCCCTGAGGGGAGCCAGCTCCCACGCCAGGCTCCTGCTCATAGACCAGCTGTCTACTCAGAGACCCGCGGTCTGAGCGGTCGCTCATGTCCACTGAACTGTCACTGGGCGGCTCGATGGTGAGGAGAGGCAGATGTGCGCCCCTCAGACGATAGTCCCTGCACTCTGTGCACGGAGTGCTGCGCCGACTGTTACTGCTGCCCCCTCCCTCAGTGTCCCTGCTGTCCTCGCGCCCTCCGACGCCACCACCGGGGCCCCAGTACTCTGTATCCGTGCTGCTGGGCGCTCGGTCCAGGGACAGCGGAGACGTAGGCATCCCGTCATCCATGTACAGGGTGACGTCGCTGTACGAGGTGGCCGTACTGTCGCCGTGCATGCTCAGGCCTCCTCCAGCTCCCCTCGCTCTCTCGCCCAGACCTCTTTGGGAGGAAGGATTGCTGCTACTACTCCACACACACTCGCCAAAGTCTTCGCTTATGCCTCCACCCTCCCTGCTGCCCTCCTGGGAGTCGTTGCGACCTGCACGGCAGGTAAGGGCGTCATCTATCGAGTCAGCTAAAGACTTGACCTGAAGGAAACACAAAGTGGAATCATCAGCATTACACTTAAAGTAGACATCCTAAAGGATGAAGCACCACAGCAGTTCAAACACAGCCCTGTTCAGAACGCTCGCTTTTCAGCGCCTGTCTCTTTAAATGCAAATGAGACACAGGAAACTACGTCACTGAGGCTCCGGCAGCCAACAGCAGTTAGCATTTTGGAAAAGCCATCATTTGCAGACTCTAGCCGGCACATTGCCGTCATATATAAAATGTATCCACTGGACACGTAAATCCTCCGAGGCTGGAAGTTTGTGTAGAACTCTGTGCTGCACTGTGCAGCCAAGAATAGAACACTTTGCAGACTCTCGCTCTTCTGGATACTATTTCCCCTCGCCTGCACTCTCACGTTTTTTAGGGACAAAGCGAAGCTCCGCGAGACAATAATCTTGTGTTTTATCTCCTGTACTTAGACCGGGGCGGACCACAAAAAGTCCCAAATATAAGTATTAAAATGATTAGAAAGTTGATTTTGCATAATATGTCTCCTTTAAAACATGGGTGTATACTATATTGGTTACATGTTTGATAATACACACAAGATAACACTTGAGACGACGTCTTTTACTTGTAACTCTTTTCATAATTCTATTTGTTTGTATATTGTAACGTTGTAACTTTTGCCGCCTCTTGGCCAGGACTCCCTCGAAAAAGAGGTTTTTAATCTCAATGGGACTTTCCTGGTAAAATAAAGGTTAAATAATAAAAAAAAAAAATAGACAAGCAATAGAGGATGTATTCTTTTCAGCACAGAAAAGAAAAGCCATAACATTGTTACCTGTTTGGAGAAGGAGTCCTCCAGGTGGGTGTAGTCTCCTGCACGCTCAGTGTCTGGGGAGTGAGGAGGCCCGATGGCCACACTGTGGGTGAAGTTGGTCTGTGTCTGGGCCTGCTGCTGAGGTCGCTCATCGAAGGAATACTGCAGTCTCATGTTGGACAGGATGATGCGGCGCGTCATGCGGCTCTCCGAGGCGGAGCTCCTGAGGCGCTCAAAGTTCTTGTTCATGCGATACTGCCTGAAGGCCGTCTGGATGGTCCTCGCGGCTCTGCGACTTACAAAAGAGCCACCGTACTTTCTCTCCAGCATCTCCACCTGGCAAAGAAACGGAAACGGATGAGGATGAACTCAGTTTGCATTTTCACTGTATGAAAAACTATGATTCCCCATTGGAAGGAATTTAGGGAATTTAGCTCATGCTAACGTTTCATTCATTCAAACCATTATTTGACTAGGGATTCATACCTTCTTGTCCTGCAGATCTGTCGAGAGTTCATAGCTGTCTGAAAGGGCCTTGCACCTCTTGTTCTCCTCTTCCTCTTGCTTGCGGAGGGCCAGGCTAGCAGGTTGGTGCCGCGTACGTAGCGCCCAGGCCAAGCTGGCTGCGCTGGAGCTGGCCACGCATTGAGGGCCTCTGACACCAGAGGGTACACCGCTGCTGCTGCCGCTGTTGTTGTCACCGTAGAGGTCGGAGCTGCGCAGGTATGGCATCTGGCTGAACGAGCCGTCTTTGTGGGCGCCCGTCTCCGGACACTGGGACTCACCTTCAACACTGCAGGAGCAAACGCAGAAGCAAAAAGATCAGTTGGCAGAAATGACACCAAGCGTGAGGAGGACACACGACAGGATAAACGACAGGATTCAATGGGACTTACATGTAGATTTTAAAGCGACGTGAACCTAACCATCGCTTGGTGGAAGACATGATGAACTTGTATCACCGGTTAACTTCTACTGCTTCAAGGCAATGTCAAACCCTGAGTCCACAACGTTCCCCTCTCTATATTACACGTTAACGATCCAGTGCAGTAAAGGCCTCGGCGCTCTTTCCTTTAATGAGTTCCGAGGATGGGTTAATCTTTAGAGAGTCATTCACTGCTTCTCACCTTCTTCTTCCCTCTTTCAGTTTCTGTTTTTTTTCCTCAGCCTGTGCCGAGCTCCGTCTGACAGACATCGCAGTGACGACACATTTTCGAGGAATCACCCGGCACCGAAACACACTCCTCCTCTGACACATACCAGCAACACCATACTGACAGGAAAAACCAGGTCGTTATGTCAGTAAAACAGGCACCTGCGATATGTTCGTTAAATATCGTGTGACAAAACACATGGAAGCAGCGTCTCTCACTCAAGTCTGTCGGTCCAAAAGAACCGGCCACAAATTCTGCCACCAAATCACTTGCAAAGTCTGTCTGGATCAATCTGAAATCAGTCCTTACTGCAGTCAGAATAGAAGAAAACAAGTGAGACGAGGAGAAATCCTCTGGTGCCCTGCTACAAGTTGTTGCCCCAACAAATTCCAGCCAGAATCCAAAAACTCTGTGAGGACTATACAGTCACATGCTCCTGCCCATATTTCCTGCACTAGTAATGGCCACACCCCCTCCTGTCAGCTGTGACCTGTCCCATAACAATACAAACAGGAGGAGGACAGGGTCAAAGATGTGTTTGTAGTCATTCAGCACATGACACATGACAATGACAAGTCAGATTTTGTGTGTGTTGTTTCTAGATTGTGTATAGTTTAGGTTCTTTAATAAACACTGAGGGAAAAAAAGGACTGAAATGATGCTTTGTTGACATCGACACAACTCGACTATGTCTGCTTCCCTTCCGTGTTTTTTTGCGTTCCGTTGGATTGCAGACATTTCCTGTTGAAGTGTTGACTTGAGACAAGAAGGAAAAGCCGTCTATGAACATAGAAATACCGTGTACAGTTACAGATTTTAATCTTGTGAGTAGCACAACTAAGATACAACAAACACTGCATTTTCCTCCTTCCTGTGCTAAAACGGAGGGAGGAAATACTGCACAATGTCTTTCAGTAGGACATCCTGCCCAGGCTAAGATATTGTCGAGTCTCACAGCAACACTGAGGATAACTCCCATTATGTTGCATAACGTGAGTCATATAAAATGCCAGGAATAAAACTAGACAATCCTGACATCTGCAGGACACCGCACGTCGCAGCAGCTCAACCATGTAACATTTAACAGGTTGCATTGGCAGGAAGTGGATATACTCACCGAGAGTGTGTGGAATGAATAAAACAAGTGTTTTATATATAAAGGGCCTTGCAATTTTTTTGCGCATCCTGAACCGTCGTGTGTTTCGAATCAATAGCTTAAGACACAAATGAGGAAGAATGAGGTTCTTTCTCGTACGCCAAGGCCACAGTAGTTTCCCTGAAGCCCAATCTGTCGTCTCACCATTAGATGTCACTAATCCTCACACACCGGACCTTTAATTCAACTGTTCGCATAGGAATTAATGGTAATATTTTGTTTGTTTTAGTCTGTTTGTTTAGTTTGTAAATCAATTTACACGCAACATGTTCCATCTTGTTTTTTTTTTTCCCAGTGCAGTATCATTTACCATTCCACCTCCTCCTCCTCCTCCTCTTCTCCTTAAATAGAGAAGCTGAGAGGAGGAGGGGGGGGGGGTGGGGGTTGCTTGGTGACGGTTGCTGTGGGACCTTTGTGGGCGTGAGGTAGTTGTTAGGATGAGAAGTGTAGTTGCCATGACAATGTATTGACTGTTATTACCATTGAGGTGGGTGTTGGAAGATGCTGCACAGGTTGTGAATGACAGTCCACATAATATAGTTTTCTTCATATGAAAAAAACTGTGATATAAACATTATATACGTTCGCAGAATGAGCCGTGAAAATATATAACATCAACCCAACAGCGAATGCTTGAATTAAATCCTGAATTAATCTTTGAATAAACTGTGAAAAAAAAAAAAAAGCTGCATGAAACTGCTCCTTTTAAGGAATGGAAAGTGTAGCCACATGATGATGATGATGATGATGATGATGATGATGATGAGTGCCTCTGCACAGTGCCAACAGGTACACACTGCAGGCAGGGACTCAGCCGAACTTCCTGCCATCCACATCAGCAGGCACAGATGGTGTTTTCATCCACTGAGTCACAGAAACCTTAAAATACATGCAACACAGCAGTAGCGCGCGCGACAACGCCGCTTTCATCAGTGTGGTAAATGTTGAGTTTTGGACTGATTTTACTTCCACTTAATCAGATACTAATCTAATACAATCAAAGCAGTTACAGGCAATTTTACATCTCGGAAAAAAGGAAAATACTTTGGGTAGAAAAGACACTATCTCTTCTGGTTCAATCACAACAAAACATGACATTTTTTCTATCTATCTATCTATCTATCTATCTATCTATCTATCTATCTATCTATCTATCTATCTATCTATCTATCTATCTATCTATCTATCTATCTATCTATCTAGCTAGTTAGCTTATGATCTATCTATCTATCTATCTATCTATCTATCTATCTATCTATCTATCTATCTATCTATCTATCAACTTCTCTATCTTGCTAGTTAGCTTACGAGCTATCATCTATCTATATTTCTAGTTAGCTTATGAGCTATCTATCATCTATATCCATCTATCTATATTATATACATGCTTTCTATCAAGTTATCTATCTATCTTGCTAGTTACCATGCTAGTTAGCTTACGAGCTATCTATCTATCTATCTTGCAAGTTTTCTTACGAGCTATCTATAAATCTAACAACTTATATCTATCTATCTATCTATCTATCTATCTATCTATCTATCTATCTATCTATCTATCTATCTATCTATCTATCTATCTATCTATCTTACAAGCTATCTATCAACTTATCTATCTTGCTAGTTAGCTTATGATCTATCTATCTAGCTCTCTATCTTGCTAGTTAGCTTAAGAGCTATCTATCTATCTATCTATCTATCTATCTATCTATCTATCTATCTATCTATCTATCTATCTATCTATCTATCTATCTATCTATCTATCTATCTATCTATCTATCTATCTATCTATCTAGCTAGTTAGCTTATGATCTATCTATCTATCTATCTATCTATCTATCTATCTATCTATCTATCTATCTATCTATCTATCTATCTATCTATCTATCTATCTATCTATCTATCAACTTCTCTATCTTGCTAGTTAGCTTACGAGCTATCATCTATCTATATTTCTAGTTAGCTTATGAGCTATCTATCATCTATATCCATCTATCTATATTATATACATGCTTTCTATCAAGTTATCTATCTATCTTGCTAGTTACCATGCTAGTTAGCTTACGAGCTATCTATCTATCTATCTTGCAAGTTTTCTTACGAGCCATCTATAAATCTAACAACTTATATCTATCTATCTATCTATCTATCTATCTATCTATCTATCTATCTATCTATCTATCTATCTATCTATCTATCTATCTATCTATCTATCTATCTATCTATCTATCTATCTATCTATCTAACAAGCTATCTATCAACTTATCTATCTTGCTAGTTAGCTTATGATCTATCTATCTAGCTCTCTATCTTGCTAGTTAGCTTAAGAGCTATCTATCTATCTATCTATCTATCTATCTATCTATCTATCTATCTATCTATCTATCTATCTATCTATCTATCTATCTATCTATCTATCTATCTATCTATCTATCTATCTATCTATCTATCTATCTATCTATCTATCCATCCATCCATCCATCCATCCATCCATCTATCTCTCGTTTCTATGCAGCGAGAACATTCCACTGTTTCCTTAAAGCCAATCAAATCTCTCGTATGTTTCAGCATTGACTTGTTTTTCTTCTCTAAGTGAGACACAGTGCACACACACACACACACACAAACAGCCTCTAAGGACACATGCATTAAAGAAAACTTTCATTTGTTTTTGCCTGTGGCAATAATATATGGCGAGGATGATAGAGGGTAAAAAAAAGAAAAAGTTTCTTGTATAAAACATGAGTGTGACCATATCACAGCTGACATCTGCGCCTCATTATTTATGTAGTAAACCCTGTATTCCTGTTACAGGTCTCTCTCTCTCTCTCTCTCTCTCTCTCTCTCTCTCTCTCTCTCTCTCTCTCTCTCTCTCTCTCTCTCTCTCTCTCTCTCTCTCTCTCTCTCTCTCTCTCTCTCTCTCTCTCTCTCTCTCTCTCTCTCTCTCTCTCTCTCTCTCTCTCTCTCTCTCTCTCTGTAGAATACCTGTAGTCATTTAAATGACGCTGAAACAGAAAGTAGGAAATTAATTCAGAATGGAGCGATCACTGGTATGTGTTAAAGCAGGGGTTCTCAAAGTGTTGATACCTGAGGCCAATTTAGGAACCCAACATTGGACTGAGGGCCACCAAAGGTAAAAAAAAACAGAAATAAATCCCATTTGTAATAATTTTAATGACCAGATTGCAGTTCTACAGTTTAGCGTTAAGTAATTTAAGCATTAATATAATAACGCTTTATAATTTACTGGGTAATTACCCAGTATTTTGGCCATTGTTCTTACCTTCTAATTACAGGTTAATACCAAGTAACACATTTCTGTTACCATATATTTACTGGGTAAATAGCTAGTAATTGGGGGCTGTAGCTACCTGCTTATTACCAGCTTATAACACAATAATACACTAAAATTCACCATATAGAAACCAGGTAAATACCCAGTATTTTTGTTTACACTTATTGGTCTGTATCCAGTAATGTCCAATAAACATTTAACAAGCTTAGTATATACTTAGAAATAAAAGTGCTAAGTAGAACCATATAAGGTTCTTCAGCTTATCCTCATAGGAGAACCCTTTTTGGTTGAAAACCAAATAGTTCCAGGTAGAACCTCAGCCTTTGTAGAAGAACACTTTTGGAACTCTTATTTCATATTAGTGTACATTGTTAATGTGGTAAACGACTATTCTAGGTGCAAACGTCTGGTTTTGCCTGTATAGAGGCCCATTCCCAGGGTTCTAATGGTACATTGTGTTTGCTAATGGCGTTAGAACGCTATTGGATGATTAGAAAACCCTTGAAAATTGACATATTGACATATAGAAACCAGGTAAATACCCAGTATTTTTGTTTACACTTATTGGTCTGTATCCAGTAATGTCCAATAAACATTTAACAAGCTTAGTAGCTCCTGGATTATTATAACTATCAACTGTAATTCACTGCGGGGCCGCCAGAAATGCTTCTGCGGGCCGCCATTGGCCCCCGGGCCGCACTTTGAGAACCAATGTGTTAAAGGAACAGAAGTGAACGAAACAGTCAAATAGCTGCATGCCGAGCCCAGACTCATCTCCCTTGCTCATATAATAATAATGAGTGTGTGTGTGTGTGTGTGTGTGTGTGTGTGTGTGTGTGTGTGTGTGAAAGCACGGCAGTGGGTCTGACTGTGCCATTGAACCCACAGCAGGACATGAAGAGCGAGGGATTAACCTCACTGCTGCCAGCCGTGGAGACGCCAATAACCGCATCGATCTGCCCGTTTACTCGGCCTCAAGCCCGAGTGTCGACTCACAGAGTCGTTATCTCAAATCTTTACTCGTTACTTCGCTGCCGGCATTGGTGTCAAATGCATTTACTTTCTTCTTAAAAAGTCAAGGACTCTGAGAACTGACTGTTTCATAGAGAACAAAACACCCGTTGGTCACTTTAATGCGTCTAAAACAAAGTCAAAGTTTTTAAATCCTCTCAATGGTTTATTATTTATTTATTTATTTGAATTAGTAATTAATGCATATTCATCAACATTTCAGCATAGAGCAACAATGTAAGTGTGCCGGAGTTTGCACAATCTTCATCCGTTGTCCTAAGGCAGTTATTAATCGATGACTAAAATAATCGTCAACTATTTTGATCACTGATTAAACGGTTGGAAGCTTTAACCCTTTACGCACCAAGAAAAAAGCAAAGGAAACATTATTTCTTTGCATTTTTTTTGAAATGTACTTATGATAACAATAACAACAATCAATATATATATATATATATATACTTTTTATTTTTATTTTATTATTAATTAGACCCTACAGCAGGGGTCTCAAACTCAAATGACCTGGGGGCCAAGTGTGAAAAAAAGTGCGGAAAAAAATAACTGTTCCCAATATTACATCATGATATCAAAAAAACATATACTTAATAATACTATTTATGATGCAAAATTAATGTTTTAATATCAAAAACAGACATTTATTTTAAATTACATAAATAATAGTGTGGACAACTGTTATTAAAATTCATACCAGTAGCCGTTTAAGGCCTCTAACAAGTGTATTTATATATGTAATTGAACGTTGTATATGATACATTTAATAATGGGATAATAATGACCAAATGTCTTATTCTTACTGTTATAAAAAACATTGCTAGCAAACACACTCGACCAAATGGTTGAGTAGCACCTTAAAGGGTTAAAAAACAAGATTTCTGATTGTTTCAGCTTCTTAAATGTGAATATTTTCTTTGTTTCTTTGCTCCACATAACAAAGAAGTCATTAAAACTGAATCATTTTAGTTTGTGGACAAAACAAGACATTGGAGAACATCGTCATGTCCAAGTTTGACAAACACTGATCATTTTCATTTTATGAACCAAGCGATTAAACGAGAAAATACTCGACGGATCAATCGCTTAATCGAACCCGTTGAATGCAAGACGCACGAAGGCCTTCAGCAAGATGGAGGCTCATCGCTTTGGCACTTGCCATTCGTTGAAAATAAACTTTGAAATGCTCCGTCCTCACTGCTGTGAACTCGTCGTCACGTGTGAATTCCACTCTTTCAAAAAACGGCCAAACTGACAAGAGACAATCGAGATCATTCATGGGTCAGATCGGCACATTCCGCACAACCGCCAACGCTCCCGGGGCCACTTCGCCGTCTCAAGCTGTGAGCTTTCCCATCACACACACACACACACTCACACACACACACTCCTCAGAGCCTCCAGTACAGTCAGACTCAGTGGATTTATCAGCGGAGGTTTGCAATTTCATACCGACGCCAAGCAGTGGATTAACATTTAAAAAGGCTTACGTAAACGTGTAGGACGCAGCTGAAAGTTGGCAGTGTCGCGATAAAGGGCCGGATAATCTCACTGACACTGAAGCGGGGAAAGAATAAAAGAGACGAAGAAGAGTTTTGCATCGAGAGAAAACGTCGTCGTCGCTGACTTTTCGTCTTTTTCTTATTGTTGTGACAGTTTGTATTGGACATCTGCTGCGGCATCTTTTGTGACCGCCCTCCGCATAATTTGAATTTTCTTCTTTGGCCTCGTCAGAGCTTGCGCTTACATAATCAGGCAGACTATAGCTGACAAATCCTCTAAATGACCATCAAACTAACACGTCAAGCCTTTTCTATCACTTTAATTATTACTCAAAAAGCCATTATACCACTGTGTTCTTGCAGCTGTATGCTGTGAGCCAGTGTATTGGACCGTATATAGTGTCATTTCTGCATTGTTACTGCCTTTTTGGTGCTATTTTGAACAGGTAAACCAACCATTTTCAAAAGATATGTGAACATTTTATGACAAGATACTCGTACATCTGCCAAAAATGACTGCTGTTTAGGTTGTATGTGTGCGTCTGTCCCGTAATTCAGACTTTTAAAAGTGTGTGATCCGTCATCTGTCACATGGGTCACCAAGTGTCACTTTCCCACCAAACAGATAACTTAAATAAATAATATATAATATAATAATAATAATAATACATAAAATAACATACAAGGCTGTACACTCTTAGAAATAAAAGTGCCAAGTAGAACCATATAAGGCTTGTCCTCATAGGAGAACCCTCCACGTAGTACCTTCTTATAAAGATTCCCCTTGGAACCCTTTTGGAGGGTTCTACCAAGGGTTATCTGGATCCAAATGGTTCTTACTTGAACTATTAGTGTTACCAAGAACCCTTTCCTCTGGAAAGTGTTTTTCAGACGCAAATGGTTCCAGGTAGAACCTCAGCCCTTGCAGAAGGACCATTTTGGAACCCTTATTTCTAAGAGTGTGAGTCAGTGATGACTCAGGCGTATTGTATGCAGGTAATCTACCGCACAGACCGCGCCAACGTCGCTGTATACAAACACACCCATGTACGACAACGCCACGCTGCCAAAGTGAATAAAGTATTTCGGTGACAGTGTTACAAGAAAGTGGACAAAAAGCTGAGTTCTTACCATGCTGCAACTGTCAGAGAACAGTCCCACACTGGCTGCAGCCTCGTAATATAAACACTCCCTCAGTCTCTCTCTCTCTCTTTTTTGTCTTCCCTCGTTCTCGCTCATCCACTCACTTTCACTCAGGCTCTTGTTCGCCCTGCAAAGCTGTACAGGTTACATTCTTGACGGCAGTGAACTTCCCGTCTCCCTGCTGCTGCACCACTGACACCTTTTATTACACAAGACCAAACGGCAAAAAAAAAAGAAACAACAACACGTACAAGACAAGTACAAGTGCATTATTTATTGAAATCAGAGACGGACGGACGGACGCATGTCGTTAGTTTCAATTAAAAAGGATTATGAATTAATTAAAACACGTGGTTTAGCTTGATAGATGCAGCGGAGAGCAAGGACACATGGGTCGTGTTCTGATGGCTTAGGGTAAGAAAGAGCTGCTTTTTAAACAGAATGCATGGACAATATTCCAAATAATAGTTTTTCTTTAAATGATACATGATATGGTTCAGGCACGACAGTGCAGCAGACTATACAGACAATAAAAACCTTATAATGAACGCACATATACAGTATAAGTGTACATGCATGCATGTACTATACTTATTAACGTTAATATTCATTACTTATCAACATTATTATTATCATTATTTGTGTGTTTGGGCGTTTTTTTTCTGTTCATGTACGTCGCATGTGTCAAACTCAAGGCCCGGGGGCCAGATGTGGCCCGCCACGTCATTTTATGTGGCCCTGCGAGCGATTAATTGGTCTTGAAAATCTGTGTTAAAATAGGTCTATGCTGCTTTAAGGCGTGTTGACCATAAACTACGTTTCCCACAATGCACGGCGATTGCGTTACCCGCAAAGTGACGGCATCCCTCCACTAGATCGCAGTGTATCATTGTATATGCATCACGCAACGAGTGAAACTGAGATTGAGACCGTGATTGGGGTAATATCTATAATGCATCATATTTGTAACTTGAATAAGTAATAAATACAGAAAGTTATTTAGAAATATGTTACAGAGTAGTTACCTTTAATATATTTGGTTACATTTAGTTACATTTATTCTGTATGACAGTTACATCTGGCCCTTTGAGGGTAACCATGATGCTGATGTGAGTTTGACACCTTTGATGTACGTGAACAAAAACTGCAAAATAAATAGAATTAAAAAACATTTCCATGCTGAAAATGAATAAATAAAATAAAAGATTGCATGCTCTCATTTTAGTGTGTCTCTTAAGTTTACTAAACTACAAAATCTGGCTAAAAAACCCCCCACAAAAAAACGGAGATGATTTTCAACCAAAAATAGAGATGCAACGTTTCCATGCAACAGCACTAATAATATGCTAATCAGGCTACCAGCAATTATGGGATAGGTACTGAGTGTTCTTCAGAGGGGACGGGGACGGGGGGCACACTGACAATTCAAGGATTCAAGGATTAAGTGCACCACCACACCATCAATACATCACTGGAAATAGAGTTTCTATTATTAATTTTTCCCCGTTTGTGCACGGACGAGCTGAGGCGAATGTGTACGAGCGACATTCTTGCACCGACACAGAACGAGTATTTCACCTTCAGACGTTTTTTTAAAAAAAAAGAAAGAAACGAAAGTGTCTAAAGAACGACAGAGGTGTTGGTTTTGTTGAAGGTCAAAAATAAACATAATATGACAAGAGGATGTGGTGCGGCGTCTGATGTGTCGGAACATTTGAATAAAAAAAGAACTATTAAAGGGTCTCTGCAGGTTTCAACAAGTCAAATTTAAGACTTTTTAAGTCTTTTTTAAGATCATAATGAACACAATTGAAGACCCATTTCAAATCCATACTGGCAAAAAAAGTACAAAAGACATGAAGGAAAATTGGAGCCACAAATCGTTGAACTTGCAATTGGGCTTAAGCCGTGGGCTTTCATCAAGTTTTCTCCGCTGCTATGCTAAGCTGTAACACACCGCGGCGCGCACAGCACGCTAGCTAGTTAGTGCTCGATGAATATTCACCGGGCAGCACAGGTGGACTACTTTAGTTCCGTGTTGTAGTTAAGTTATCGCATCCTCAAAAATAGAAACATTTCAAAGCGAGACTGAAATTTATGCATGTTTTAAATAAAAGTAACATTTTTAAGACCTTTCAAATTTGTATTTAAAGGTGCATTATGTAATAAATCTAAAGCAACTGGCCATAAAATCCTCCTAATATGTCACAGAGACTCAGGAATAATGTTCATATAACAAACTGAACTCACCAACAACAACAGTACAGTTGTTTGCAGACTGCAAATCATGTTTTCATGATTCATGAACTTATTCTGTACATTTATTGATATGTTTATAATGATGTCTACAATGTTTCACTGCTTTTAAATTAGATTTTGTAAGAACTTATTCTGAAAATGTACTGATGATACTTATAATTATGTCTGCAATGTTTCACTGCTTTTAGATTTTGTAAGAACTTATTTGTGGACCCCAGGAAGACTAGCTTGTCTAACGTTGGTGACAGCTAATGGGGATCCTTTTAAATAAACAAATAAAAAAAATGTTTATGTTTTGAAATCATGTTTTGGCATGTGGCGCCACCTACCAATCATTGCAGTCAGTAGAGTCTCAGCTGCCGAGCAACCACGGGTTGCCAGTTGCGTCAGAAAACGAAAAATACCTAAAAGACCTCGGTATTTTATCCGTTTTTGGCCACATTCTTACATATGGCAACTTTAAGACCTTTTATGAGATTTTAGGAGAATTTAAGACATTTTAAGGCCTTAAATTCAAATGATTGGATTTAAGACTTTTTAAGAGCCCGCGGATACCCTGTATTATATCACATGTGAGGCTGCTGATGCCAAAGTGACATGACAGTAATGAGCAGATACAGGTGATGCATTCTGACTGCAAGTAAAGAAATAAACAGCAGACACACACACACACACATGGAGAGACAACAACAACAACAACAACAGGCTTCTTCAAAATGTAAATTGTGTGACACAAACAGAAGCTGCAACACAGCGTTGCATGCAAATCTGTCCGTTTTTTCCTGCTTAAAATAAACTATTTGTTCCTGGCAGCATAAACTGTGATGTAGCCACAGACAGGTGTGTACAGTACAGACGGAAGAAGTGCGACGTGGTCGCGGTCAGTCGCACATCAGGCTCAGCGGGAGGACGGGCTGCTGCAGCCTGAGGCAGAGCAGCAGAATCGGTGGGCGCCCTCGTCCTCAGCGTTCGCTCTTGGAAAAGCAACGAGTTTGGGGATTAAAAATAAAAATAAAAATACAAATACAAATAAAAGGAGGAGGAGATGGCAGAGGAGACAAGGTAAGACACAAGACAAAAGAAAGGGCAGAGAGTGAAAAGCAGCGTGAGACGCAACCAAGCAGAGAGAAAACACACACACACACTACATCTGGCATCTTTTATGATGAATGTCCACAGCGGTGCACTGCCATTAGGTGGCAGTGTTGCAGCACAAAGCGCTGATGTGTCAGCCTCACTTAAAAGGGCAGATGAGGGAGAAGAAGAGAATAAGAAGAAGAAGGTGAGAATTCACCAGGTTCACTTGTGACTCAGTCCACCTCAGTCCCACAGCTTATTGAAGATAACTGCTGCTCCCTCTTTCCAGAAAAGGTGCTAAATGTGCCAAACTTCAGCGATTAGTCACCGCTGGGAGCAGCAAGAGAACCAGAGCACAGGCTTGAAATGAAATTGAAAACTGAAATGGTGGAGTCTTATAAATACTTAGGCACGATTATTGACAATAAACTCTCATTTGGAAAAAATACAGACTGGGTGTAAAAGAAAAGCCAGCGACGCCTTTTCTGTCTTCGAAAACTCCTCTAAATTCCAGGTTGATTCTTCCCTCATGACTATGTTTTATCATTCTTTTATCGAATCTGTCGTCACATTCTCCTCAATTTGTTGGTATCAATCTCTGAAAGTTAAAGACAGAAACCTTCTGAATAAGGTTGTCAGTGTTAGCAGTAAAATCATCGGGTCCATACAACAAACTCTACAAGAACTTTACAACAAACAGCTGATCAAGAAAGCAAACTCCATCTTGTCCGATTGCTCTCACCCTCTTACATGGTCAGTTTCAGTTCTTACCATCAGGTTCGCTGCTTAGACTCACATTTGCAAAGTCAAATAGATTTAAACATTCCTTTGTACCTTCTGCCGTTCGTGTTTTAAATGCCAGGAGGAAAAGGTAGCCATGGTGAAATGGCCTTACCTTCTAACCATAGTGTTTTAAAAATTTGTTTTTTTTATTACTATTTGTAAGTTATTGTAATTTACGTGTTTCATGCGCGTATAATTTGTGATATGTGCTTTGTGTTCCCTTACTGCTGCAAAACGAATCGCCCCCTTGGGGACAAATAAACACATTGATTGATTGATTGAAAGCACAGGCTTTTTGGAAGGGTGGTGATGGGGTACAGTGATGATGATGATGATGATGATGATGATGATGATGATGATGATGATGATGATGGACAGGTTTGAGGGAGAGCTGGAGGCTGTTGAAAGGCTTTGGGAGATATTTAAGGGACGTGCAAGGCTTCTTATGGGATTTTAAAATATTTAAAGGGATACTTCACCGATTTGGATGTGGCTTTGTATTGCTATTTGCTTTTTGAAATTCACAAACGTCATTTTTTGTCCTGAAGACCCGAAACTAATCAGAAAATGGTTATTAATAGATAATTATTGCTCTTCCTCGGCTTCAGTTTTCAAACCAGAAGACTGAGTCACTTTCTTCATACAGTCTATGGTTGTGTTGACCGTACTCCGGCCGTGCGTCGGCCCTTACCTGTGCTGCTGCTGCTGCTGCTGTGAGCTTTGGTCAGTGGTCGGGCAGCAGTACTGATGGAGGCTGATGAAGCTGTGAGCTCTCAGACTGGCCGGGAACAGCGCGGCAAAGGCAGCGGCGCCGCTTGCCGCTGTGGGAGTGGCGGGAGCCGAGGTGGGCTGCCCCCCCGAGAAAGACGGCAGCCGGAGACTTATACGGAGGACGAGCCAGAGACGGACGAGACCAGACCAAGCACAACATGGCAGAGACGTGACGAAAGCAGAGAAAGAGACAAGACACACACACACACACACACACACACACAGAGTCAGCGACGAAGCAGAATGAAAGACAGAAAGAGGCAGAAAAAGAGCGAGAATGAACTTGAAGCTGCACATCGTCATAGAGCGCCAATGCTAGCACGAGGAATGACACATTCAAAAGAAGAAAAGACAGGTAGACGTGTGATCTTTTGAAAAAGAGAGTGTTACAACAGCAAGGTGACACTCACTCACTCACTGACAGACACGGAGCTTGTGAAAAGGCAGGGCAGGAAACTGCTTGGGGCCCCCCGAGAACGTTAGCATCAAAGCGCTAGCTGAAGCTAACACTAGTAGAAGCAGTGATTAAGGTACTGATGAGGAAAACTATTTAACTTCTATACTTTACATTGTTTTTAAGTTTATAATGTGAGTTAGTTACAGTGTAATGTATAAGTTTATATAAGGTTTTTTAAAGTTATTAACAGTATTTTATTGTTCTATTGTCTTATAATCGGTTCTTTACAGTGTAATGTATAGTTTATATAGGTTTTTTATGTTATTTACAGTATTTTATTGTTCTTTAAATTTATATTTTCACATACTTTATTTTCAAAATTACACGTTTTCAGCTAACATTAGCGTCAGAATGCTAGCTGATGCTAACGAGTAGAAGCAGTGCTTAAAAGGTGCTGATGAAGAATTGTCTCTTTAACTTCTATAATTTACATTTTGTTTATAAGTTTATAATGTGAGTTATTTACAGTGTAATGTATATGTTTTACTAAGTTTATATAAGGCTGTTTTTTTTTTAAAGTTATTTCCAGTATTTTATTGTTCTATATATTTATATTGTCTTATAATGTTGGTTCTTAACAGTGTAATGTATATTTGTTTTACTAAGTTTATAGGCTGTTATTTACAGTATTGTATTGTTCTATACGTTTGTATTTTCACATACTTAGATACAGTTATTTACAGTCATTTTAAATTGTTTATACACTATTTTAATAGATATTGAAAGTTATTCTGGTATACTCAAAGGATCATTTTCTGGCCCTTTTATGGTTAAAATAATAAGAAAAAAAAAAGTCCAGACGGATATTTTGAGGCTTAGGTGTTCAGCCACGGCGCCAGGATTTTTTTCTCTCCCGGGGCTAATGGGGAGCTTGAAGATAGGTGGGGGTGCTAAGAAAATAATAGATTTTCACGACTTCAGTTACTTTATACAGAGGTTCTGTTTTGTTTTTTTTACACGAGCATGTTCGATATACAAGTAGTTTTAACTGAATTTGGCCAAAGAATATTCAACAAAATAGCTAAGCCTAATACAAGCGACCACAAGGCAATAGGAAAAATGTTTCAAGTGCAAAGGTGAGAGATTCAGCACCGGACAGCGACCACGCACCTGCCAATAACCGGACAATACATCCAAAGTGTTTATGCATATTTAATGAAAACAAACAATTATGCATCGGCAATATTGTCTCGGATCACAACATCATAAGGTCAAAAATGGAATTAATATACAAAGCCACAGCGACAAGTGCAAACAGCCTAAGGCGCCAAACTCCCGACTCCTGACCTTGTCCCCTCACACACACACACACACACCCACAGGTACACTAATCAATGGGGTACAGGCGCAGCACAAACACGCAAGCGGGGATTGGATTGGAACAAAATGGCTGCTTGTGAACTTTAAATGTTTTTTAACTTAAAAAATGTATAAATTTCTACATTATATATTTTATAAAATATAAAATAAAATGCTTAACTGGGGCTACACAGATTTTTGACGGGGCTATAGCCCCCCCTAGCCCCGGTGTAGCGCTGTCCCTGTAGGTGTTAAAGGGTTAACCTCTAGTTGAATATATAAGATATAGCTCTTTTAAAGGGACACTGTGTAGTATTTATGGGTTTATATAACCCAAAATCCACTTTTTTATACATATTATGTGCTCCTGCATTGTCTAGTCACTGTATAATAGTTTTTGTATCATTTTTGTAGTGTTTCAAAAAGTCATGTAAAATAACATGGTCGCGGGCCGCGGTTGCATAGCCACTGTTAGCAGAGAGACGCCATGTTTCTACGGGAGCCTGTAAGGACAAACGCGAGAGAACAAATCAAGCGTCTCTTTACTTGTAGCTGAAGTCCCGCCTCCTCTCTCTCGCTTCGTCTGCTACGGCCGCGGTAGCTCCGCCCTCTCCCTCGCCTCACGAACCTCATCTGCTGACACGGAGAAAGACGACGAGGACGACATTTGACCCTCTGAGGACACCGTAGTGCTCAGGGAAGGGAGGGGGTGAGCAGAGGAGCAGTTCTTTGTTGTAAATTTCAGCGTCTCCTCTAGATGGCACTATAAACTACTTACTTCACCTTTAATAGATATTGAAAGTTATTCTGGTATACTCAAAGGATAATTTTCTGGCCCTTTTATGGTTAAAATAATAAGAAAAAAAAAGTCCAGACGGACATTTTGAGGCTAAGTTGTTAAAGGGTTAACCTCTAGTTGAATATCTAAGATATAGCTCTTTTAAAATGTTTTTTATTTCTTCATGAAACATCAAACAGCAGCAGACTTAACAGGGAAACAGCGCGTGTATGAGAACGGTAAAAACTCTCTCCGTATTAATGCATGCACACAGAATACAAAAAGCCTCTCTGCGACTGGAGATGTTCCATGTGCAGATTGCAGAGTGTGCAGCTGATGAGTGAGCAGTGGTTGAGATAAGTATGTAAATGGCTGCTTTCTCACTGGGGTCCAGCTGCTGTCAAGGACATGCAGTCCCTGTCATTTTAGCATGGGAACACTCTCAAGCCCTTTCTTTTTTTATTTTGTACATGGCTCATTCAGAGAAGCATAGGGACGGAGATGGGATGCAGAGACGAGGGCGAGCACGGGGGCAGCGGCAACACTCGAGCAATTCTCTGCAGTGTGTGTGTGTGTGTGTGTGTGCCGCTTGTTTCACGGCCAGCTGTGAAAGACGAGGCGGCCAAACGGAACAACAGAATGTGTTATTCAGTTTAAAAAAACAACAACAAAAAGGCTGAAACAGGGAAAACCATGTTTTCAACTTGAAGCAGTAGATTCTCTTATCGAGCGGCGCTGGGCTCGTACTCGCCTTCTGAGCTTCTGAGCGCTATTTTTGTCCACAAACTATTAAAAGCGAAAATCACTGAGCCAGAACATGGAACTGGGAATCATGTTGCCTAATTACCGTGATCACAGACACTGTAGATGGAGTTAATTTGGAATCAAACCCCACACACACACACACACTGTTGTGCTTACGCCAGTTTGCATTGCGTTTGCTAAAAAAAAATGTCCATGATGAAGTTTTTCCTTCTCTAAACACACACAGAGCAGCTCTAATCAGAATTCTGCATAATAAGCATCTATCAAATGACAATATATGGGATCATCTCAAGTAAATAAGGTGTTATATTAATGCTTAAAGGTGCATTATGTAATAAATCATAAAATCCTCCTAATATGTCACAGAGACTCAGGAATAATGTTCATGTAACAAACTGAACTCACCAACAACAACAGTACAGACAAAATATTCGCGTTAAAAATATATATTTTGCAGACTGCAAATCATGTTTATGTTTTTTGGCATGTGGCGCCACCTACCGCCATCTACCAATCATTGCAGTCAGTAGAGTCTCAGCTGCCGAGCAACCACGGGTTGCCAGTTACGTCAGAAAACGAAACCTAAAAGGCCTTGGTATTTTGAATTTGAATGTAGTAACCGTTTTTGGCCACAATCTTACATATGGCACCTTTAATATTGACTAATAAAGGGTGAGTACGCTACTTTTATGCAAGTTAGTAAGCACCTAGTTAATGGTGAATATGTGTTCCCTGATATAAAGTGTTGTTATAGACTGATAAGTTGAGAAATTTGGAAATAATCACACTTTCGTACATTACACTCTTAGAAATAAAAGTGCTAAGTAGAACAATATAAGGTTCTTCGGCTTGTCCTCATAGGAGAACCCTTTTTTGGCTCTAGTTAGAACCTTTGAGGGTTCCACAAAGAACCCTTTTGGAACCCTTATTTCTAAGAGTGTAGTTTATATGTGCAGTAACAGGATTATATTATTCTCACTATTCCTTTTGAACATGAAGACGTGGCTCTATCAGACTGAACAGTGAGTGCTGTGAGGGAGTTTAATGCTTTCTAACCAGAGGGGAATGAGAGTGGTAAAAAAATAAAAATAAAGTGTTTAAGGATATAATCATGTAGGCGGAGCACTCGTTTGTTTCTTAAGTGATGATAAAAAAAAGTTCGAATTAAAATGAGAATGAGCTGCTCCGGCTATTTTAACTGTGAGGAATAATAAGTAATAATAGGACGATGAGATGACGATGAGATTAAAGCCCAATTTATACTTCTGCGTAAAGTGCTCTGCGTCGACGCAGAGCCTGTCTCAGAGCCTCTGCGTCGTCTCTGACTGCACCAAATATTTTTTAAGTGTCCGTCACTCCGTCAAGGGACAACGGAGACGGCAAGAGCTGTGATTGGTCCTCAGGACAGGCCGAGCTAACGCTGCTCTGTGCCGGCTCACAGTGAGCACCGAGCGTCCACATCCCCGCCGATAACGCCGCTGCCAAACTATAAATACGTCATATCTTAACACACACAGCACATGTTTAGACTCTAAATGGCCAATTTCTCGCCTCAAATTATCTTAAAACTGCGTTCCGTCACACAGAAAAGTGACAAACGGCCACTGTTTCAACAACAACAGTCTTTCTCTCTCTTTCTCTCTCGGACACCATTGCTCACTGTAGCCTGAAGCACAACAATCCTTGGTGCAGCGACCCCTACTGATCTGGCAGGAAATTGCAGCACGTGTCCGTCACCACGACGCAGAAGTATGAAGGCTCGAGGTTAACGCAGACGGATAACGCATTTCGCAGTCGGAGAAGTATAATGTGGCCTTAAGATCGGAACCGTCTGTAAAAACAGACACGCAGAATAATCTGGACTTGTTGTGGAGATGTGATTATGAAGAGAGCGAGGCAGAGGTGCTGTTATGTAAGCGTGAGCCACGCTCGCACACATGTGGGGCTTTTTGCGCTGCCAACAATTTGAGTTTCTCCAGCTGTAACTGATGCCTTCTGTTCCAGTAAACCCCGCTGTGACAGGTGTTGAAAGTCCCAGAGTGCCATAAAAAAAATTAAAAAATAAAAATCACACAGTGGTCCTCCTCCATAGAAGAACAAAACACACACACAACCCACACACACACACACACTCTGTATGTATAAATGTCTCATTCTGTTAGCAGGTGCACACAAAATAACACAATTATATGGACGCACAAAAAAATCCAGTTATGAATTAACACGGCAGAGACGGGTCAAAAGAGCAGAGAAGACACAGGACGTCCAGGTGGCACATGGGGAGTGTGTGTGTTCTTGTACTTGCGACATACTGAGGACAAGTGAGGGTTTTTAACCAACATGAAAACAAAGTGAGGACCAGCCAAAATGTCCTCACTTTGTTTTCATTAAAATCACTTCCTTAGGTCGTAAACATGCTATACTCAATTTGTCAAAAAAAAAAAAAAAAAAATTTGGGACGACATAGTATAGTTTGAAGTTTTTGTCAAATTATGGACCAAAAATTTTGGGTCATTTTTTTTTTTCAAATTTTGGACGACATAGTATGTATGACATTTTTGTCAAATTTTGGACCAAATTATTTAAAAAATATATTTTTTTAAACTTTTGGATGACATAGTATAGTATGACGTTTTTGTCAAATTTTGGACGAAAATTACAAAAAAAAATAAATAATTGAAAACGTTTTCCAGCCCTTTTTGCTCTGGGGCTACACCTGCAGACATTGTATGGTACTGCAACCAGTAGTTCTTTGTAGATGTTATTCATGAAGTAGATATTTGTAATTATGTTGATTTATAAAGTGGAAATGTTGGTCCTCAGTATGCAGCAAGTACAAGAATGTGTGTGTGTGTGAGTGTGTGTGTGTGTTTTGGTGAGTTGACAGGAGAGAGTGGGAGGAGGAAGAGAGAGAGAAACACACAAGTGTGGGAGAGGTTGAATACGGAGGAGGGCAAGGGTGAAAATAATCAAGAGAGGAGGAATTGAACGGAAGGAGGACATGGAGGAGAGGAGGAGGAGAGGAGGAGGAGAAGGAGGAGAGAGAAATGGAAACAGGATGTGTGTGAGTGAAGATGGCCGTTGCTGGAATAAGTGTTTCCTTGAACGTGTGCACTGGTGTGGGGGAGTGAGTGTGTAGGTGAGTCTATGTATAGACGAACGAGCGGAGAGAAAAACAAAGAAAGACAGATGTAGTGTTGTGTAGGGCTTAAACATTTGGCTTGATTTAAAGGACAAGTAAGTAGTTTATAGTGCCATCTAGAGGAGAGGCTGAAATTTACAACAAAGAACTGCTCCTCTGCTCACCCCCCCCCCCCTTCCCTGAGCGCTACGGTGTCCTCAGCTGGTCAAATGTCGTCCTCGTCGTCTTGACGAAGCGGAGAGAGTGGAGGCGGGACTGTATACATATGTATACATATATGTATATATGTATGTATGTATATATATATATATACATTTATACGTGTATGTATGTATACATATATACATATATACGCGTATATATATATATACATACATACATACATATACATACATATATACATATATACACATACATATATACGTGTATGTATATATATATATATATACATATATACGTATATATATATATATAAAAATATATATATATATATATACACATACATATACATATATACATATATACACATATATATATATACACACATACATATAAAATGTTACAACCCAAGGGTCATTTCAAGGTTCTTTTCCTTGTTTGTATCTGTAAATGAGTGTATGATGAGTTGCAGGTGTGCGTGCTTGATTGTGAGTGTCTAGCAGCTGATTGGCTCCTGCACAGGAGGAGGAGGAGGAGGAGGAGGAGGAGGAGGAGGAGGTTACACACAAGAGGCCTGATGATCACTCAGTGATGATGAAGTCCACTGCAGCTGGGGCCGATCAGGCCTCTTGTGCAGGACACACACACACGTCATTTAAATCAAGCGCACACACCTGCAAAATCATCTCACACACATATACAGGGAAACATGTATATATAAATATTATTTATATATACATGTTTCCCTGTGGCCATCATAGCGGCAGATGTTGGTGTGTTAGTCGATATATCTGTAAATTGTAAATCCAATATCTGCGGATACTGAAAATATTGTGCATCCCTACTAACTAGATATCCCTTTAACTACACTATTCATTTATCCTATCAATATTTTTAGACCCATTACATATTTTATGTATTATTTTATACAGTTTCTGGTTCAGTGTGGGTAGAGCTGAAACAATTAATTAATTAATCGATATGAATCGATTCTTAAATCAATTGTCAACTATTTTGATAATCGATGAATTGGTTTGAAGCTTTTTTCAAGATTAAAACAACATTTCTGATTGACATTGGAGAACCTCATCATTTCCAGGTTTGACAAACACTGATCGACGTTTTCTGACATTTTATGGACCATACGATTAATCAATGAAAATAAACATTCTAAGTGTGGGTATCTTTGCCGTCTTCTTGTGTTATTGTTTTTCCACGTGCTGCAGATCAAATTTCCTTCAGGATCACAACAATAACAGCCCAAGTTGAAAAAAGTGATGATGGAGCTTTTGCCACACGTCGCCAACAAAACACTAACTTTTACGTCATACTCTGCTGCACGTGTGTTTGTTTAATCGCAAAGAAGATAAAACAAAAAGGCAAAAACCCCAACGTCTGCTAATTGCTAATCTCAAACGGCGATCGGCCAATCGTCGGAGAGACGCTCCCCGTCTTCGTCCGCGTGGCTTTACAGGAATATAATCTGACAATCGCTCCATCTATTTCGACTGCAGTGTGATGCCAAACTGTGATTTTCACCATCCACCCCCCCCCCATTGTCTATGAAATAAGAGTGTGGGAGCAGCACTGCGTCATCCCACCTCCAGCGCGTGACCCACCTGACTCCTGCTGACAAACAGAGATGTTTGATAACCACACATGCTGCATCGTAGCCTAAAGTTAAGTGTATTTCTTTTAAATACACACATCCCCCCCCCCTCTCCATCTCCCCCTTTTTTTCTTTTCTCCCTATCACCAGCCCTGCCTTCCACTGCGAGCCTCGAGTCTCCTGCTGCTTGGCAACAGCGCAAACTGACTGCGTGGGCGTTCGGCGTCGAGCGCCAGGCCGAAAAAAGGAGGGGCACGGTTACTGTTACGGCTAAACTACGCAACAACCAGGCACCTGCTGTACGCTGTGTGTGCATCTGATCTGTGTGTGTGTGTGTGTGTGTTTGTGTGATTTCACCCAGATTTCCATGAAACGTCATGTGGGAGAAACAGAAGGACCAAGTTGAGGAATTACACTCCTGCAAATCACCGAAGGGAGATTCTGGGTGTTGGAGAATCCCGGTGATAATTGGTCTGTGTTTTCTCGTCCACTCTGAAACTCACTGAAGAAGGAAGAACACTGATCTGTCTTCAATATGTCTCCTCGTCACTCAATCCTTCTCCTGTCTTTCACCCCTCTCCCACACTCCTACCCTCCTTCTTCTTCTCTTCACTTCATCTCTCTATTCTGTGTCTCTCGCCCACAGAGTTCTTCACAGAAGAGCTCGCAGCGTTCCCACGGTAACCGTTCTCCCTAATCTGCTCCGTGTGCACGAGTGTTTGACAAACATCCCGCCTGAAAGTGACACTTATCTGGTTTTCTTTATTTTCTTTTTTTTGACGGGGGGGGGGGGGGGGAAAAAAAACCAATAATGATTAAAGTCATAGTAGGAGCTGAGGAAAGAGAAAAGTGGGTCGTGTGAGTGTGATTAGATCCACAGTGATGGTTAACCCGCTAATGAAGGGGCCAGCGAGCCCCGGCACTCTGCCTTCCACAATAATAACAAAGCAAGCATCAATCTCTGCTCTAACTGACCATGGCTGCTGTTTAGACACAAGTGCCACTTAAAGCTGAGCAAAGAGAGGCTGATTCACGACGACAGACGGGGTATAAAAGAAGGAGGAGGAGGCAGGAAGTCAGGATGAGGAAATGTCAGCGCCGTACCTTCACCTCACACCTGGATAGGTGATGGGAGCTGGAAGTGGAGGGAGGGAGGGAGGGAAGAGGAAAATGCAGTATAATAACTGCGTCGATGACAGTTTCCACAGCAACTATAGCTCTCACAGGCAGCACTCTCCGAGTCCAAGGACATTTCTCTTCCTGATAGAAAGTTTGCATCACAGCTACAGCAGGCACTCGTCTTGTTGCCATTTTAAGAACAAAGACGAAGATGATGAAGATACGGGCTATAAATGATACGGACAATGTCACCATGTGGACAACGATCACAACAGGAGTCAGTCAAACCCACACCCGTGTAGTTCTGAGGAGCATACGTGTGCAGGTAACAGTCTTCTTCTAATAAACATAATAATAATAACATGTAGAAGCACTCAGAGAGCGCAGACCTCCGCCAAGGCAGCTCAGCCCCCCAAGAAATAGCGATAAAAATAGTGATAGCGTTCGCCAGGGGTGTCAAACTCACTTTCTCACATCAGCATAATGGTTACCCTCAAAGGGCCAGATGTAACCGTCATACAGAATATATGGAACCAAATATAATGTAAACTAAAGCTAACTACTGTAACATATTGCTACATAACTTTTTCTGTATTTATTACTTATTCAAGTTACAAATATGATGCATTATAGATGTAACCCTGGTCCGCGATGCTGTTTCTTGACAAACTAACAGTTTTAAAAGTCTGTATGTGTTCAGGTCAGACCTGCTCACACACCTTCAACATGCACTGCTACAAAAACACACCCTCAGAAAAAGACTTTGAAGCACGAGTGATTTCTTCAGCCACAATAAAACGAGCTTTCGCTGCTGCATCGTTTTTTTTGGTTGTGGCTTTTGTGAACACATTCTGCTGCGATCACACTCTCAATCTCGATTTCCCTCTTCGCGTGATGCGTATACAATGATACACTGCCATCTAGTGGCGGGAAATGTAGTTTATGTTCAACGCACGCCTTAAAGCAGCATAGACATATTTTAACAGATTTTTAAAGCTCACATAGAGTGGTCCTGTTGCACATATGTGTTAGTTATGGAGGTCTACTTACATACATTATCTTCAAAAAAACCTCCTAGTTGCTGTAAACGAGCCGATAGAAATCTCTCCTGACTGACACTCTCCTCAGCCGCGGTGTTTCAGACTGAAATCTCACACCCAGAAAACAGACAGTGGTGTGATTGGCCAGCCAGCGTAGAGCCTTCCCAACTGTCTTGTGATTGGCCAATTCTTTGTCCACGAGTATCTCGATTTACCTCTTTACTTTGTAAACAAGTGTTCATTTGTTTATTTTGGGCTTTTTTGTGGTCAAAATTAAGCGTGAAAAGGGGCTATTCCCCCCCCAAACGTGTGGTTTGAAAAGTACTATATAAATACTATGTAATATATACTATATAAAGGAATCTCGCCGGAATCTTTAAAGCATTCAATTCTAATATGCATGTTAATACAAATGCGGGTATTTTTTGCACGTAAACCTGTAAAAATGCTGCATTATGCTGAACATAAACATCTGCAAGGAGAGAAAGATTGACGAGGTCAACGCTGGTCAGTGTACAGCAGAAACTGTTTTGTATTTGGCCACTGCTACTTCAGAAGTGACTTTATTCACAATTTACATTTACGCTAAATGACTCTTTGGAAGGGTGGAAAATACAAAACCAGTGTAATAGTGTGTGCGACTGCGCTGCGTGAGGCCATCACTCAGAGACGCAGAGTAAAAGGCAAAAAACACCACCTACGTACACGTGGCCTCCAACGCACACATCCATCATTTGAATTCACATCATTAGCTCCATTGTGATGCTTTAATTTTGTAGACAAATTAGAAACACTGTTTAATCCAAACGGCTGCATATCCTGAAATAGCGTCGAGAGCTGAAGAAAAACGGCTGCTTTCGCGGCTTCACTTTGTTTGTTTTTCTATAAAAGTTGTTGAGGACTCCAGAGAGATCATCTCATCATCTCTCATCATATCTCACAGTGTTTGGAGAAGGTTAGCGCAGCCTCAGCTCAGGCTTACCCACACATTCGCCTGAGGCCGCTCGCTTTCTCTTTTAGAGACGCATCTGAATTTATCCTAGCAACAGCAACAGGATGGAAAAACAGAACAGGTGGAAAAGGAATATTTCATTAACTTTCCTAATCTGATAAAAAAAATGGAAGGATAAAGAGAGGGTAAGCGGGTGAGTAAAGACGGGAAGAAGAAGAGAAATAATACAATAGTACAACAAGAGTAATTTCTGCAGTTTCTCTGAGTCATATCTGCAGCAGTGGGAAACAGGAGCAGTGATGGAGGGGGGGGGGGGGGAGAGTGAATGTGTACAGTATGTGTGGGTATGTGAGCGAGGGAGAGAGCAGGGTTTGTAGAGAGGGATGGACAATTATGCTCCTGCAGGAACAAAAGCCAATTACTGTTCACCAAATTCCCCCGGAACTCCGTTAACGTCTGAGAGATGCTCACAGTGACTCCTGTGAGAACGGAATACGAACTCACACAGTCTGAGCAAAGTGAAGAAGGGAAATGATAGCTCTCCTTTTTTTAGTGTGTGTGTTATATAATTACACTGCTCTGATTTTTCAGCATCACAGGAGCTGTCATCAAGTCCTGCTGCTGCTGGCCCCGCCTCTCATCATCACATGAGCTGCTGCGTGTGTGTGTTCTTGTACTTGCTGCATACTGAGGACCAGTGAGGGTTTTAAACCAACAAAGTGAGGTCATTTTTACGGAGTGAGGACATTTTGGCCGGTCCTCACTTTGTTTTCATTGAAATCACTTCCTTAGGTTGCTATAACATGCTATACTCAATTTGTCAAAATGTTTAATTTTGGACGACTTTTTCTCAAATTTTGGACCATAATTTTTTTTTTCAAATTTTGGACCATAATTTTTTTTTTCAAATTTTGGAACAAAATTTTTTTTTTCAAATTTTGGACCAAAATTTTTTTTTTCAAATTTTGGAACAAATTTTTTTTTTTTTTTTTGGACCAAATTTTTTTTTCCCAATTTTGGACCAAATTTTTTTTTTCTTCAAATTTTGGACCAAATTTTTTTTCGTTCGAATTTTGGACCATAATTTTTTTTTTTCAAATTTTGGACCCAATTTTTTTTTTTCCAATTTTGGAACAAATTTTTTTTTTCCAATTTTGGACCAAATTTTTTTTTTCCAATTTTGGACCAAATTTTTTTTTTCTTCAAATTTTGGACCAAATTTTTTTTCGTTCGAATTTTGGACCATAATTTTTTTTTTTCAAATTTTGGACCCAATTTTTTTTTTTCCAATTTTGGAACAAATTTTTTTTTTCCAATTTTGGACCAAATTTTTTTTTTCCAATTTTGGACCAAATTTTTTTTTTTTCAAATTTTGGACCAAACATTTTGGGTCAATTTTTCTTTTTAAATTTTGGGTCAATTTTCTGTTTTCAATTTTTTTTCAAAATTTGGGTCAAAATTTTTGTTCAAATTTTGGGTCAAAATTTTTGTTAAAATTTTGGGTCAAAATTTTTGTTAAAATTTTGGGTCAAAATTTTTGTTAAAATTTTGGGTCAAAATTTTTTTAATTTTGAGTCAATTTTTTTTTCAAATTTTGTTCGACCTAGTATAGTATGACGTTTTTGTAAAATGTTGGACCAAAAATTTAAAAAATAAAATAAAATCGAAAAAGTTTTCCAGCCCTTTTTGCTCTGGGGCTCCACCTGCAGACATTTTATGGAACCAGTAGTTCTTTGTAGATGTTATTCATGAAGTATATATTTGTAATTGTGTTGATTTATAAAGTGGAAATGCTGGTCCTCAGTATGCAGCAAGTACAAGAATGTGTGTGTGTGTGTGTGTGTGTTGCGTACGGCGGTGTACTCTGCCATGTCTAGCATGCTAACTTCAGCAAGGTTAAAAAGAAATGGCGATAAGATAAGTGTAAACTTAACGCGAGGACTCAATAGAAAAAGTAGGCTAATTAAGTTAGCACTTTTTTAGAGTGTGTGTGTGTGTGTGTGTGTGTGTGTAGCACATCGCGGACGATACAGCGAGACCTGTCGCAAGCACTGAAACATGACTGCCTGTAAGGCAGACTGCAGGGTCACACATGAATATGGGCTGCTTAATAATGGACATCCCAGGTGATGATCTACAGCACACACACACGTGCACATCAATCACACACACACACACACACACACACACACACACACACACACACACACACAGTAGTAATTATCACCCCTGGCCTGGTGGTAATGATGACTCTGGTCACACTAATTAATCTCTGCTTCGCTCACACACACACACACACACAGGGGGGTGAGAATATATAGATGCATGAAAATGTCATGATATTTCACAGCACTGTGTTGATTCTTTGAAGCTCTGTATCGACCCGACAGCAGTTTTCTTTTCTTGCCGTTGTAGTTGTTGTCGTAGTTAAGCCTCCAACCACTAGTTGGCAGCACATTTTCGGCCATTTGACTCAATCCTGGTCCTGCGGACCCACTGTCCTGCTCCAACACACCTGATTCAAATAAATGGTGGAGAAAGCTACGTTAAGAGATGCTCCATCCACGCTTGCGATATATTGATTATCACAGAATCGTCGTACCGTGATAGTATTGGTAGAGCTGAAACGATTTTTAATTGTTTTGTTTACATTTTCTGACATTTTATGGACCAAACGATTAATTGAGGAAATAATCGACAGATTAATCGATTACGTAAATAATCGTTAGTTGCAGCTAATTCTTGGTATCGTGTCATGCGGGGGTTCCCCGCGATTCCCATCCCTACGCAAGCACGACCTCTGCAAAAAATAAAAACATACGAAAGACATAAAAAACATCTGCCTTTGCTCACAACAGGCTGTGGCAAAGCCTTCAGTCCTGCTGCTACTTGGAGGAGGGACATAAAAAGTCAAATATCATTTCACCCTGAGGCGTCAGACTCACATTGTTCACACACTGCCGTTAACAGGAGGAGAGGAAAGAGCGAGGGTTAGCATTGGGGACAGCTGTTTATTTACATACTGCTGAGAGATTGTTTTGATGCAGTTGCAACGAAAAAATGGGAAACGTTTTATTCCGACTTCCTTGTCTGAAATCAAAATAGTGAGAGAGATGAGGAGTGAGGACTCCTGCTGGCTGGAAATAATAACTAATTGGGTAAAAACACAGACTTCTCTGGTCCAGGTTGCCCTCTCATCTCTCTGTTGACAGATGGCAAATCAGTGTGTGTGTTCCACCTCTTCTCTCGTAGATGGAGTCACGCCGAGCGAGGTTACGCCGTCGCTTCCCTCTCCCCCCCCCGTCGTCTTCTTCCTCCTCTGAACCACGCCACATTTAGAGTGTCACGACCACGGAACGACGGAGGCGACTCGTCGTCTGGCGTTTCTGTATCTGATCCATTATTAGAGCGGAGGGTGTTTGTGGCTGACCTGAACTAATAGGGCAGCTTTGTGCCGGAGCTGAGTCACAGCCAGACGGGGACAATATGGCTCTGCTGTGTGGGCGACTCTTTATTAAATGTGACAATTCTTACGACACTCTCGTCTCAGCCTGGATTCAGAGTCAACTACTGCCACAACGGGGGGGGGGGGGGGGGGGAATAACAAGGGAGGCACTGGCAAAGATTATTACATCTGCAAGACACAGTTGCAGTTAGTTCCTCACTGGTGGTGAGAGCTGAGTCTGGAGGTGTTGGGGAATTCAGTTGGAGTCAGACACAGTCAGGGAAAAGTTCAGTTCTTTCTTCTCATGCGAGCATGAAGGAGTCAACAATAGAGCTGAAACAATTCATCCATGACTAAATTAATCGGTTTGAAGCTTTTTTTTAAAGCGGAACTAGACCAGAAGTTCCTATTAACGCTGTTTTTTTGGTGTGTATCTGCGTCATTACCTTGTTTATGAAGCCCTGAAGGTTCTAAACAAACAGTTCAGCCACTGCTGAGAACGTTGTGTTTTATTGTAATCTCGGGGCTCAACGAGATCTCTGAAAATCCCGTAATAGTAATGTAAACAGCGGTTCTCCTGAACTGCTCCGGGCACTAGTCCGGGCACATCCGGTTGCGTACATTGAACCGCAGAAGAAGAATAACGTCCGTTGTGGAGGTGTTTCACGAGCGACAGTGTCTTCTGACTCTGGGTCTGACTCCGGTTCAAAGTCATCAAAGGGACTGAGGCGGGGAGTCGTGAAGAAGCTATTTTTAAACACTGTTAAAACAATGTTTTGATAACGAGTAGCAGTGCATCCACCGTTCCAGAGGGGGGCGCTGCGCTTCTGAGAACGGATGTGCTGGATAGTACTGGCCAATCACAAGACTCTGTCTTCTGGGGGTGAAAGTTCACTCTGAAATCTCTCAGCAGAAAAACACCGTCAGAAAAGAGGATTTCTATCGGCTCGTTTACAGAAACTAGGAGGTTTTTGAGCATAAAAACAAGTTAATATATGTAAGTAGACCTCCATAACTAACATTTATGTGCAACAGGACCACTCTATGTGACCTTTAATGATTGCGGGTGCTTTCACACCTATAGTTCGATTGCTTTGGTCTGCACCAGTCAGAAGAATGTTACAATGTAGCAAACAGACGTGGGTACGGTTTGCTTTCACATATGCATGGTTCTAAACCAACCAAAATAGACCGTGAAGACCATCGGCGCTGGAATCGGACTAACCCCCGATTTCCACCGGGCGCATCACCGGAGCTGATCTCTGCCACTCTAATCAATGTAAGCATTTCCACCAGGCGCGCCGCGGTTTATTGTGTGAATACCTTGCTTATACTCGCGCGCTTGTGGCTCGGGGCTCCGCAGCTGACGCAGCCCGGTGGAAATTCGGGGTAATCCCGTACCTCATCTCATAGCCATAATGCATTAAACTGGACGGTTTCGTCCCATTTGGTTTGGTTGCTTTCACACCAGAGGAACCGTACCAAAGTATAGCAGATAAAGCAGATAAAGCGGTCCGAGACCGACCGTTTGATTTGGTGCGCACCAAAGTACCAAGGTTACATTCACACCTACGCAAATGAACCGAACCAAGGGACCAAACACATATTTTCTTTGTTTCTTTGCTCCACATAACAAAGAAATCATTAAAACTGAACCATTTTGGTTTGTAGACAAAACTAGGAATTGGAGAACATCGTCATTTCCAGGTTTGAAAAACGCTGATCAGCGTTTGTTTTTTGTTTTTTTAAATTTTCTGACATTTTATGGACCAACGATTCATCGAGAAAACAATCATTAGTTTCAGCTCTCGTCAACAAGTGCAAGTAGGGCTAGAACTTATATATCAGCCATATCAGAATCTCTGTGGATCTATTATGGATGTTGTAGTCATTCACCAGCACAGAAAAGCCAAACAACATACATAGAGAATATCATCCTCTACAGCACTGGTTTCCAACCAAGGACAAACCAGACCTCCACAACCCACACACCAAGAGAATAAAGTGAATAACTACAAAGATTTACATACAGCAATTGTACGTTTTTTGGTCCTATTCTCGCAGAAACTGTCCTGCGCTTCCACAAAAGCAAACCTTTGGAGATACTCACAAAAGACATTTGTCAGTAATCTTCACAAAGGTGTTGGTTGATAAATAGCTGAATCAATTTAAACGGTGGGCCAAAACAAATGGTTTTAATTTGGGTGATAGCGATTTCTGATTATCCACTAGACGTTTATAATTGGGATTTTCTAAATGTGATACATGCAAATGTCATTATTACAACCTCACAACCTCAGATCTTGGTCCCCACGTTGGGAACCAGCCAGGGCTCTAGAGCCAAATCCATCCATCCATCCATCGGCCTGACATAGGGTGATCGGTGGGGTTCACCCTGGACAGTTCTAGAGCCAAACTCTACCCACAAATTTGCTGCAATAGCTTCCATTTCTGAGCGTCGCATTCACACGGAGGACACATGTCGGACACTTGTCGCTGGTAATCTCAGCCAAGTGCACACAATGAATGCACTATAGCTCTCTGTGATTGGAATTGAAGACATCATGAGCCAGTGTGAAGTCATGCTTGTTTCTGTCCATAAATGGATACATGGAAAAATCATATTTTAAGCCTTTTTACGTCATACTACTAAGATATGAACGCACATGTGAAGCGCAAGTGGGCACACGTACATGCATACTGACTTTATCATCTCACTGTCGAACACCCACATGAATAACTAATATGTGCTTCTGTGTAATGACTCAATCACCACCTGGGAGGAGGGCAGAGATTCAGACTCTCATCATTAAGGGATTTGGTCAGATTTGAATAAACCACCGATCCAGCGAGGATTGCCGAGGTGATCGCGCGAAGGTAAAAGTTGTGTTGAAGGCACACGAGCTACAGTTACACAGTGTGCTTTTTCACATTCATATCTGCCTACTCACAAAGCGTAACGCTTCCAGAACAAAAGCCTTCTCTCTCTCTCTCGCTCTCTCTCTCTCTCGCTGAGCAACTAAAAGTAGAAGACAGATCCACTTGCTGTTTGCCAACGCTGTGTTTGCGGCAATCTGACATCAGGTTGGCCTTGAGTTTGGGGGGGGGGGGGGGTGGGCGGAGCAAACAGTGGGTGTATTTTTCCTCTTACAGAAAAGTTCACATCATCATAAAGAAAACATTAGGACTCTAATCCTTCAAGCCTGGGCTGCAGTTTCCCCCTTCAGCACACTACTATGCAACTCCTACGCACATCATTACACAAATCAAACCCTCTGTGGGCATGAGGGGGAAAAAAAAAATGGACAACACTTGCACTTACCACTCTTCCCATAATCCACCAAGATTCTGCACATGGATACTGAGCAGCATATTAAGAATATCTATTCATAGGTTAAGTAAGCATCATGAAAGGATTATCTGTGGTGACTGGAAGGTCTGCAGCAGCGATAAAAGGCTTAGTATCCGTCACCGAAACCTGGACAAAGATCAGCGAAAAGAGTCATGAAGGAGAACTTACTTTCTGCGTAGGGTGGAGCTGGCGTTGGTGTCCGTGCTGTCGGTGCGTTCCAGCCGCTCTCGCTCGGCGGTGGACGAGCCGCAGGAGAGACCTCTGGTCAGCCTGGTGTGGGTCCTCCTCTCTCTGCCGGGCGCCGGCGTCGCGGTCGATCCTGTCGTCGCCTGAGCTGGTTGGGCGCTACCGTTCCCGCCACCGCCGCCGCCATGATGGCTGGTGAGCGACAGGGGCTGACCGTGGCTGTGGTTCTGCTCCGGCGCGTCCGAACCCGGCGTACGCGGGCTGCGGTCTTGCCTCAGGCCCTGGTTCTCCTGGCTGACCCGGTCCAGCTGGCCCTCCAGCTCTTCGATGCGGCGGCGCTGGGTCTCCAGGAGCTTGGCCTGGCTCTCGATGATGTTGTTGAGCTCCAGGAGGTACTCCACCGCCCGGTTAGGGCTCTCCGGGCTGGTCTCCATGGTGGACACCCTGCCTCTGAGGGTATGACCACCGCCGCCGCCGCCGGCCGCCGCCACCACCACAATTTTGACCCCGTGGGGGCCCGGATCCACCCCCCCCACCAGCCCTGATGAGTGGGGGGGAGGGAGGCACCGAGGAATGCTCTGGCGGAAGCGAACAGTGAGCTCTTCAGGTGTTCACAAACAGGAAGTCACTGAGGTTTAAAAAAAAAAAAGGGGGAGGTTGATTACGTCAGCGTGACTACATGTCCTCAAACGTGAGGACCATTAGAGCATCTCAGCGGCCGTCGGAAACGATGCATGACGAGAGTTCAAAGATGGAAAAGAAGCTCAGCGCGATGGTTCCACGCCCTGAAGTCAACATCTTCTGATAAGACCTCATCACGTCAGCAGGGAGAAGTTTGAGATTTAGGGGCGTCATGGGGAATTTGGAGGTTGAACCGAATTATGAATGGAATAAAGTGATATTTGTTAATGCACTTCTTCTTCTTCTATAATAGCATCAAATACATGAAGAACGTTCTAGACAAGCAGGGGAAAAGGGGGGGGCGGGGGTGGGGGGGATGGGGGGGTAATTAGGGGAGGGTGGTGCTATAGTTATCCGTCACTAATGAGGCTGTCAAGTGCTGTCAATCATTACATAAGACAGAGAAATCCGCTCCCTCCCACGGAGACAAACATCCCCACAGTCTCTGTCACTTTCAACCCATGGTTTTGTGCGTCTTTAAGGCGCAGAAACTGAGCTCAGGAATCTGAATAAGTTCATGACTGAGGAACAAAAAACAAAATAACAACAACAACTACATCCCAGTGTCTTATTCTCACATCAGTTCCCGCATCAGAGCGCGTCTCCGAGGAAAAAACCGCGAGTTAATTTCCACGTCACGCATTCACAAGGACTGAGATTTAAAAAAAAAACTAAAAAAAAACTTGACCTTTATCAGTTATCCAGAGTTCTTTTTTTGGTTTTTTTCTCGACTGTCTGAAAGTCAGTAATATGCTGTTAAATCTGCACAAACCAGAGGCTACTTTTAGTTGTTGTTGTTGTTGTTGCTCAGAAATGCGTCACGACAAAACAAGGATTCTTCATTTCCTACTTATCTGTGGAGACGAGTTTCAGTCGCGTCGTGTCGGTAAATCCACGCAGCAGCAGCGGTGTGTCGGTGTCGGTGTGTCGGTGTGTCGGTTGTGGAGCCTCTTGTTTGCGTACAATCTCGTGGAGGTTCCGCTAAAACCCTTTGGCGTCTGCAATTCAAAGAAGCGTGCGGGCTGTTTCCCTTCAGCCACCTCTGTCAAGTCAGCCGGAACAACACACGCGCGACTTCCACCGCGGACTTTCAAAATAAAAGTCGCAGGGAACGTAGCAGGTGGAAACTAGTTGAATCTAGATCCAAAAGAAAATGTCCGCAAAATACGTGGACTTACAGCATAATCTTGATCAGGGGTTCTCAGAGTTTTGTTACCCGAGGGCCAATTTAGGAACCCAACGTTGGACTGAGGGCCGCCAAAGGAAAATAAACAGAAATAAATCCCATTCGTAATCATTTTAATGACCAGATTGCAATTCTACAGTTTACACTTATTGCAGGGTATCCGCAGAATTTGAATTTAAGGCCTTAAAATGTCATAAATTCTCCTAAAAGGTCTTAAAAATCTATTGACGTTACTTTTATTTAAAACATGCATAAACTTCAGTCTCGCTTTGAAATGTTTCTGTTTTTGAGGATGCGATAACAACAATAACTACAACACGGAACTAAAGTAGGTCACCTGTGCTGCCCGGGGAGAATTTATCGAGCACCACTAGCTAGTGGTGTGTTACAGCTTAGCTTAGCATAGCAGCGGTGAAAACTTAATGAAAGCCCACAGCTAAGCCCAATTGCTTGCTAAATTCAACGATTTGTGGCTCCAATTTTCCTTCATGTCTTTTGCACTTTTTTGCCAGTACGGATTTGAAATGGGTCTTAAATTGTATTCATTATGGTCTTAAACAAGTCTTAAAAAGTCTTAAATTTGACTTGTTGAAACCTGCAGAGACCCTGTATTGGTCTGTATCCAGTAATGTCCAATAAACATTTAACAAGCTTAGTAGCTCCTGGATTAAAACTATCAACTGTAATTCATTGCGGGGCCACCAGAAATGTTTCAGATTTAAAAATTAAAATAATAATAATGATAATTTATGCAAAAAAACACCTGACCCATTTGAACTGAACACAGCCATCATCAATGTGATGAGTAACACCTGTGTTTTCCTTAATAACATATGAAACATGTCTGCTGTTAATCCATAATTCAATGAACTGCTCAGATTAATATGGTAAATATAATTTTTTCCATATGCTAATATCAGTCCTGAACATCTGAACAGCCAAACTGTCACTTATACACCAGAATGACAACTGTTTAATTAATAACAGTTTGTACAAGACAAAAGAAAAGATTAAGCAGTTTTGTATAAAGTACCTTAAAGGGATAACTGAGTAAAATGTAAAAGTATCTTACCAGAAATTGACTTTGGGAGAGGGTGAAGTCACTTTTTTAAATAATATTATTCAACTAAAAGTCTTAAAGTATATGAAATTTACTGCACTTAAGTATCTAAAGTCATTTCCTAAAAGTAAAAGTATTACAAAGCCATGGTGGCTCAGTGGTAGGGAAAGTTGTCTTTCAACTGGAAGGTTGTGGGTTTAATTCCCGCCTCTGCTAGTCTATGCGACACTGAGCCTTAATGTTGCAGCGTGTGAATGAGTAAATTGCAAAATGATAGAGTAAAGCAGTTCATCAAGACTAGAGAAGCTCTGTATAAATACAGACCATAATACCAACTCTTCTTCTTCTTCTTCTGATTTTCTTTGGTAGTAACGAGTAACAAAGACGGTTAGAGGAAATGTAGTGAAGTAAAAGTAAAAGTTAAAAGCTAGAAATATAAATAACAAAGTACAGATACATGGCCGTAAAGGGGATGTTTTATTTTGAAGGCACAGAGTCTTGAATTTTCATCCTTATTAATAACTTTACATCCTTCACAAATCCTGTTGAGTGACTCAGAGCCAAACACAAAGTAAAGCAATGCCTTCAGGACAGTGTTGGTATGATATGATGTGTATTTAATATTACATTTAGCAGTTGATTGTCTGAATGTGAATAATTAGAACAGTTAAAAGTGCAATTATTTAAATGTATATCCTTATGCAACATACACACACACTCACACACATGTATGTGTCTGATACCAGAATTTGCCTGAGATTTTTTTTTGGAATCTGAACAGACATGAACAGAAGGATGGAGATTAGGACAAGAGAGAAAGACAGGCCCCAGAGCGCTGTTATTTTTAGTGGCTTAAGTGCACATATTCTGAGCTGAGATGCAGTAAATTCCTTTGTGTGTGCATGTGTGTGTGTGTGTGTGTGTGTGTGTATGTGTGCACCCCATGGCCACAGATGAAGCTCTTGCTGCTGCTGCTTTACAGTATAACAAATAGAGATAAATCCTGTTTTTGCAAAAGGCAGATTCAATTATTCACCTTTCTACCACCTGGGTGCATCTCTTCTTCTGATTTCTATGCATGCATTTTATGGAATTCTTCAAATAATAATCAGATTTCTCCCTCTCTGCTACACACACACACACACACAGCATCATCTCATCTCTGTAGCCTATCGTTTTGCTGCCCTCTGCTGTCCATTACTGCAGCTCCCGTGGCGTTGAAAGAACGACATGCGTCATCACCACTGAGGGGGAAATAGGTTCAGCAGTTTTATTTGTGTTTTTATTATTAGAATACAGTTTGAATACAGTTCAGCCATTTAATCCCTCATAGGAAACAAAAGTCTAAAAAAGAAAAGAAAAGAAGAATAAACAGAAGTTTAGCAAACATTATAAAATAACTCTTACATAACAGGCGACTAAAGCTTCTCTGTGTGTGTGTGTGGTTGCAGGATGCAGTCACTGTTTGGATCAAGGGGCACAAATGAGGGAATGACTTCTTTCAACACCATCCAGCCTTTAGGATATTATGGTCTGGTCATGAACAGCTGTAACAGTCTGCGTCTTCAAATGCCACTGATTTAACACCGAGGTCGTTTAAATCCGCCGGCGTGTTATTACGAAACTGATGTGAAGTCGCTCTACGTCCCAAAAAAGTGTAATGAAGACCTGAGTATTTTTTTCTGGAAAAAAAAAAAAGATAGTTTCATAGAAAAATAACATCTCACAGTATCCACTCAGCCTCGGCTCCTGCTTTTAATAACAGAAAGAAGAACAATAAAACAACAATATGTGCTATTCTGTCATCTCAGATTCTGCAGAGGCTGATGAGGCTTTTTTTATTTCCGTGGATTTACTTATTACTTTCTTCTTTCTGTTGGCGTGACTGACATTACTAAGCAGCCCGCCCACCTCTTATATTAGAGACCTCGGAGCAAGGGTTTTTCACAGTAAGAAAAAAAATCTGCAGTTAAGATAAAGTGGTTTATGTTACCAAGGCAACTGTACGTGGCACGATGAGCACAGCACTCTCTAGAATCTAGACAGTGATTTCTCTGTTCTGACTGCACATACACGATATTAACAGTACTGGAAATATGCACAACGGATGCATATTTTTGGCATCTTTTATTTATTTATTTTTTGTCTGAAGGAGAATATGACGGAGAGCGTCCCTAATCCACGCTCAAGCAGCATATTTTTGCGGAAAACATTCAGTGTAAAATCAGGGTGAGGTTAATATAATATGATTGTGTTTAAATTTGAATCCTTCACAAAAGCTATATCGCAGTTGTCATATTTTGTCATCACACAGTAATATATAATATGAACTTTTAGCTGTTGTAATATAGAGATATAATGCACGTCTTCACATATAGTTATTTAGAACTTATCATGTATTACGATACAGTAATACAAACCAGTACTTGGCTCCAGTCAGTATATATATCTATATATATCTATCTCTATATGTATATGTATATGTATATATACATATATATAATGTTTCTGTTCTGTCATTTATTTCTCTAGAAATGTACAGAATATAGATTTCACACCTGCTGTCTAAAAGGGGGATCTGCATCATCACAATCGTATAGAACAGCATTACAGTTTGAGGCGAGGTCCACAAAAGACAAAGAGGTTAATGTACAAAAAGAATAATGTGGCACCGTCTCCTCCTCTCGGACAAGTTTGACACGTCGCAGTGGACGTGAATGTCTGACGGTGCGTTATTATTGCTCTGTATCTTCATGAGGTATAAGTGAAAGGGGGGAATCACTGTGCTGATATAGCCAGAGAAGCAGAAAGTGAATAAATGTGTCTGGAAAAACTACTAAAAATATCTACGGCGACGACTGCGAATGTGAAGGTAATGAGTGTAACACAGTGTGTGTTTGTGGGGTCCCACAGATTGTTGTTGACAAGTGGGAAAAAAAACACACGACTTCACCACAAAGTCAAAATATACGAGAGTGACATTTTAAACACATCAGCCGAGAGTTTAGCTGCAAAAAGGCACAAAGTATGTATATGACGTCACACGGTGGCACAATACAGTTAGATATCAAAGTGACTGAGAGAGGAGGAACACGTGGGCTATAGCTGCATAAAAAAAACAAGTCAAGGTCTCGCAGTGTGTGAGATGGTACGGCTTCCCGTTTACAACTTAAAGGGGCTTAAACGTTATAGTTTTTCCATAACGATACGTGGCTGTGACTGTAAGTGCAGCTTCCGCATCCTGAGCTCCAGCTGAAACAGTGACAGAGGAGACTGCAGTGTTTAGGGTTTACTCACAGACACTGATGAGGTAACTAAAGCAAACGCTCCAGTGTTTGCTTCGTCATGTGGAGTCAGTGTCTGTTGACATTAGCAGACTCTGTTCTTATTCAAACTTCAACAAGTCATGCACTAGTTGCTTCGGTCGACCACATCACATCTGTCCCTCATTGCTATTAAATAACTCATCTATGACACAGCACTTCTTCCTCCCCCTCCCTGCCTCTTCTGTCCTACATGGCGCCTCCCGCCCCTCGCTGTCACCTGTTCTGAGCGCTCTGGGCTGGGTGTGAGCCAGGGGCCCGGCAGCACCGCGGCCCCTCGCCTGCCTGCGCCCGTGGCAGCCAGAGAAAGGCCTGAGATGCTGGCGGCAGACACGCTGCCATCAGACTGGCTGCCCCCAGACTCGGACTCATCGTCCGCCAGCTGCTCCACGGACGGCGTGGAGGTGAGGAAGGAGAACAGCTCTCTCTGGGACGCCGCTGGATCTGTCAGATCGATGCCTGGTAGAGGCCTTTCTGTGCGCCCACTCTCAGCGTCATCATCATCATCATCACCATCATCATCTCTGTTGTCACCATTCACCTCTGTGTCTTCATTTTCACCACCATCGTTAACCCATGACCTCTCCTGCTCCTGCTCCTGCTGCAGGTTCCTCTCCTTCCTCAGCTCCCTGTATTCTGTTGCCATGTCCCAGTTCTCCTCTTTCGACGCCTCCCAGTTTTCTTTGGGTCTAGGAAGCTTTTGGTCTGAACTTGGAATGGGTAAATTTACATTTTCTTCACTGCCTTTTCCCTCAAATTTTGCTCTCATCTCCTGCACCTGCTGTTCCTGCTGTTCCTCATCCTCCTGCTGCTCCTGTTCCTGCACATGCTGTTCCTCCTCCTGCTGCTCCTGTTCCTTATGTTCCTCCTCCTCCTCCTGCTGCTGCCGCTGCTCCCGTTCCTCCTCATCGTTACCTTCCAGCCTCTCCTGAACAGACGTTGCCCTCTCTTCTTCCTGAGGCTCCTCGTCAACCTCTGCCGTCCTCTCCCTCTCCTTACTCCTGCTTTTCCTGCCTCTGCTTCTGCTCCTCCTCTCCTTACTCCTGCTTTTCCTGCTTCTGCTCCTCCTCTCCTTACTCCTGCTTTTCCTGCTTCTGCTCCTCCTCTCCCTACTCCTGCTTTTACTGCCTCTGCTCCTGCTCCTCCTCTCCCTCTCCACTGTTCCTTTTTCTGTCTCACTCCCATCATCGCTCCTGACAACATCTCTGGGTAAACTCTGAGATCTCCTCCTCCTCCTCCTCCTCCTGTCGCTGGCCTCCTGGGACGTCTCTCCCAGCTCAGAGACTGGGCTCTGTAAACCCGAGCGCCCCCCTCCGTCCGAGTGTCGCCTTCTCCTCCCTTTTTCTTTCTCGCGTCCGTCTGCAGACCTGCTTCTCCTCTTCTGCTTGGTGCTGCGCCCCCTCTGCCCAGTGGAGTCTACTGCAGCCAAACTCTGCTTCTTGGGGTGATGCAGGACTGAGGGGGAAGTGATTCTGCGCTCATGGCCTGGACGGGACAACAAAAAAAGAGATTTAATGAGCAGAAAACACTGTGGAAATCTCTTGTTAAACAGTTCTGTAATCATTTTTTTTCATTATTTTTGTAAGAGGTACATTGGGTAATCTTATGAAATTGGTGATTTTCTTTCTTCTTTTTTGGACAAAAACCTTACGAGAAACACAGATAATAACTATCAGTGTTATATAATACTGCACTTTGTTCATTCTCTATAATACTTGCATAAATACAGACTGTAAAGGCCAATAAGCACACTACCGTTCAAGTTTGGGGTCACCTATATCATTTTTTGTGGTTTGCCATTAAAAGTCACACTTTCATTCATCAAAAGAGTTGCAAAATGAATAGAAAATATAGTCAAAACATTGACAAGGTTAGAAATAATGATTTTTATTCCAAATAATAATTTTGCCCTTTCGTCAAAGAACCAGCAAAACTGTTTTCAGCTGTGCTAACATCATTGCACAAGGGTTTTCTAATCATCAATAGTCTTCTAACGCGATTAGCAAACACAATGTACCATTAGAACAGTGGAAATGGGCCTCTATACACCTATGTACATATTACATTAAAAACCAGACGTTTGCAGCTAAAATAGTCGTTTACCACATTAACAATGTATAGAATTTTTTTTCCGATTAATTTAATGTTATATTCATTGAATAAAAGTGCTTTTCCTTCAAAAATAAGGACATTTCTAAGTGAGCCCAAACTTTGGAACGGTAGCGTACATTTCTACGTAACATGAAGATCATGCGATCGTGAGGAGGTTTTCACAGACTCGTTTCACTACAAGTGACGACAGCAGCGGTGAAGTGAGCGAGCAGAGGGAATGTAGAGAGAGAGAAAATGGGAGAACTAACAGGAACCATTACCAACCGCGTATTCTCTGTCCGTCCAATGACATAGAAGCAAGGTTCGCCTAGCTTGGAGTTGGTCATACATAGAGACAAACTGGAGAGCTCCACTGAGAGACAAAGAGAGAAGAGAGTGGAGGGGAAAGGAACGTTTGGAGGGGGGAAAAATTCCAAAAGAGGGGAAACCAAGAAAGCTCAAATGGAGGGAGAAATAAAGTGGGTATGTAAAGTAAAAAAAAGGATAAACCAGTAATGTAAGGGAAAAGGAAATAGAAGTACTTTAGTTAGAATTAGTACCACAGAAAAAAGTAGAAAGGACATTCTACACATGGCAAAGACGGCTCCACTGACGACTTTATCAAAATGTTCTCACCATAGTCAGGCACGTAGCCGTTGCCTCTCTTGAGCACCAGGTGGATGCGGTGGCCTCCTCTGCGGATCTGCTCCACAGCCTGACTGTGGGTCATCCCTGCCGTGCTGTCGCCGTTGATCTCCACGAGCTGATCGCTCACCTGCAGTCACAGCCACGCACAGACAACACAGAGGCGTCACGTCACTCAGTGGAAATGGGATTCAGCCATCACTCGTTTCCTTTCTCTGACCCGCTAAGATCACAGTGGTGTAGTGACTGACCGGCACATTAGTCACTTTGATTCACTCAAGACTTGACAGTTTCACAGAAGCTGTGTGTGGCTTTACTAAAAGCTACAGTTAGAATGGAATTATACACTAAATATGGAAGAAATAAAAATGATGAATTACCAAGTGATCTGATTAATCTGAAGTCACTTTGATTAAATCTAATGCAAACGAAGCCATTCATCATTAATTTAGACAAAGTTGCAATTAGGCTATGATTTCACCATCTTTGTTTGGCTTTTTATTGATTTGCCAATTAAAATAAAGACTCTTTATCGATCGTCACGGAGGGAAATTTAGGAGTAACAGACGCGTCCTGGTCGGACAAAAGAAGTGACTTGACTTCCACTCGAGGTGGAAAAACGTTGAAACGACAGTTTTACAGAAGCCGTGTGTAGTTTTACTAAAAGCTACAGTTAGAATGGTATTATACACACACTGGTAATAACACTCCTATGTGGAACAAAATATGGAAGAAATTAAAATGAAAGTAAATGTGGGGAAATTTGGAGTTACAGAAGCTTTGTACAGAATAAACAAGAGGTAAAAGTGATCATAGTGAATAAATAATAGGGCTATAATAACAATTGAGACAAATTTGAGACAATGACATACAAATACGGTCTTATTAATATAGTATGCACACATAGTGAAACATGTACAATAATATAACATAACATACTATACTGTAACATAACATACAACCCAATACTATAATATGATATAACATAACATACTATACTATACTGTACTGTAACATAACATAACTTAATATACTATACTATACTATATTGTAACATAACAACATTTTATACTATAATATACTATAATATAACATAACATGAATAAATATACTATACTATACTGTAACATAACATAACATGATATAACATAATATGTTACATAGTGATAATAGTACCTAGTATGTTGTAAATACATTTCAATATAAGAGCAGTATATGTTCTTGTTTGCTCCCAACTCCCCTGCTGTAATAAGTGAGATAACTAAGTCAAATCTAATCTAATCTAATCTGTATATATTTGTATAAATGCAGCAGACAGCAGACACAAACCTGGATTTTCTGGCTCCGTGAGGCCGGTCCTCCCTCCATCAGCCCCAGGACGTAGAGGCCCATGTTGTACTCGCTGCCTCCTCTGAGGCTAAAGCCGAAACCTGAGGAACCGCGGTCCAGGTCCACGCTGTAATATCTGGAGTCACGCTGGAAAAACAAGGGCAGAGTCAGATAAAATCAGAGAACATATGAACTCAATGAGCTGATGGATATAATGACCTCACCTTTGGACGTGACCGCTGACCCTTTCTGCTCCTGTGACCCAGGTCATTTTCTGCTGTTTCTGAAAGGCTTGAAGTGTCTGGAAGAATTAGGACACTTGGATTAGATCGAGAATTAAAGAGCCAGGGCTGCAGATTACACTGGATCTAGGGTGCGAGTTGGCGCTCACATGTGCTTGGACGGGGGACGATGGTGAGCCTCAGGGTGTTACCCGCTCGCCGCAGTATCTGAGCGAGCTCCCGGTGAGGCAGCTTGACCACCGGGCGTCCCTCTACAGCTTCCAGTCGATCTCCGGGCCGGATCTGCCCGCTTTTAGCGGCCGGGCTGCCTCGACGCACCGTCACGAACCGGTGAGGGAGGAGAGAAACAGCTGAGGAGAGGACGAAAACAAACAGTTACCTAACACGACTACCTTATAAATACTGATACGATTAATATCAGAGAGATTTATCTCACTTATGACTACGCCAGAGTTTCTAAACCTAGCTGTAATTAAGCTTTGGATTGCTTTTGGCAGCGTTTCCATGATAAATGATGTCCCACAAAAGCCTGTCTTTAGACCTGCACCACCACAACCACCACCACCACCACTGTCTCCTTGAAACACTCTCCCCTTCTCCTTCATCTTTATCTCTGCCATCTATCAACCCACATCTCCACCCGCTGACACAACGGGAACTGTTCTTTTTTTCAACGTTAAATGATAATCTGTCTTTGAAAAGAAAAACTGTCCCGAATCTGTCAGATTTCATATGATAACAGACTTCAGAGAGTTGCACACACAGAGTTACTCAGCTCTCTCTCCAGAGATCCCACGAGTGTCTGCATTGACGTGGCCACTGGCATACAAAAATACAAATAAACACAGAGGGATACTCGCTGCCACCACAGAACAACATAGAGAAAAGACACCATGTATACTGTAGCGTCTAGATAAACATGTTACTGTGACGCTGAAGTTGTAAATTATGTAGAGCTGCAACAATTAATCGATTATTAATCAGTTAAACGTCAACTATTTACTGTTTAAAGCTTTTTTTCATGATTAATACAAGATTTCTGATCGTTTTCTTTGCTTCTTTGCTTTGAGAACGTTGTCATTTCCAGGTTCGACAAATACTGACCAAGGATTTTTAACATTTTCAGACATTTTATGGACTAAACGATGAACGGATTAACGGAGAATGAAAATAATCGTTAGTTGCAGCTCTAAAATAACGTGTGTTCTGTGTTGTCTTATGTCATCATAAACTCATTCCTGTCCTCTGGACAAAGCGACTGCTCACAAATAATCTTGTCTTTTAATCCCCTGCACCAAATAATAATAAAAAAAAGCTTTTTAAACAGTTTTTAGTGAGACAATTTGTCCCCGTCTGCTGATTCTTCATAATCTAGCATCTCTCTCTGCTCCTGTATCTTACTAAACTCTCTATTACTCGACTCGTGACCCCCACTTTAAGGCTATGCTGTGCTTTGCTGACAGCTGGGGCCTCTAGAGGCTGATGTCAACCTTTTTTTTTAAAGACTCATTCAGCGTTTTTTTTTTTTTTTAAGTAGAAAATATATTGTTAACAGAAGAAAAAACTGTGTCATATGAGCCCAGAGACACAATCTGTCTGGGCCTAATCTGGGTGACCCAGGCAGAAATGGCAATCAGGTCAAATTTAAAGCAAAAGGCAGCTTTGCAAATAGTCTTCTTATCGTGCATTAAAACATCAGCCGAGCATCAAGAGTCGCTTTAAAACACACAAGTGCACATGCAAACACACAGACACACAGTGACACACACACACACAGGCAAAGGGATTGGGACAGATGTGGTCATCCTGCACACACACACACAGATTTAAGCTACACAGATGCATCCAAATGGACTGATTTATGCCTTTTTCTCTGGCTCTAGGTGCACTCCAGTCTACAGTAATCCCACTGCAGTACGGGCAGCAGACTCTGACACCCCCCCCCCCCCCCCACCATCACCACATCCCCTCCATGGGATCGTAAAAATCCCGCTCTGCAGCCACAGAAGCACTGGCCGGTGCAGACATTTCCTCCACGCAGCAAAACTGATTAAACTGAGATGTTTTACGACAGCGTGAGCGCAGGTTAGTTGCTGCTCAATAAGGAGTCTAATGCACAGACGTCATCATATCATGCTGCTTTAATCCTAGCTGGATTATAAAAACATATATATATATATATATATATATCTTTTACATGCTCCTTAATCTCTTGTCACTGCAAATATCAGTTTGTAGAACTGTTAAAAAAAAAAAATCACCATTTGTTAATGAGAACATGTGAGCTAACTTTCACACACTGACAAAGTCAACAGGGCAAACTTTACACACACACACACACACACACACACACACACACACACACACACACACACACACACACACACACACACACACACACACACACACAACATACACAAAAGCTGAATGTGAAACACTGCACCAAATCAAATCATCACCCTCCCTCCCTGCATTTTTAAAGGTAAACATACAAACAAGAATACAACAAGGGAGCGTATAATTACGTTTGGACTCCTTGACAGTTTTTAAAGCAGACTGTAGTCTCTCCAGCATGGCTCTCTCTCATTAGCAACGTGCAGAAAAACAAAAAAAAACAAAACAAAAAAAAACAAAACAACAATCCTATTTTCCACGTCCTGAGGACGTTGAGATTCACGTGTGATCGGGTTTTTGCTGTTTCGCTCTGTTGCTCCTCTGCGAGGGAAATGCTCAGACGCTGAGAATGGGAGGTGGGAGTGAGGGAGAGATGGATGGCAAGAGAGAGAGAGAGAGAGCGATGGGGAGAGTTTTAATGTAAAAAAAAAAAAAAAAAAAAGCAGACGGGATGCTTTTACTGCAGAGTAAGAAGGAGAGAGAGAGAGAGAGAGAGAGAGAGAGAGAGAGAGAGAGAGAGTGGGCGGGAGCAGTGCAGGGAGAGAAGAGGAAAAGATGTGTGGAGGCAAAGGGGGATTTCTTTTCTCTGATATGACGGGAGTGAGATGAAGGGGTGAATGAGGACACGGAGGTGTGAGGAGACACACGAGCATCCAACAGCCTTAAGATCACCATAAAATACATAAACGTGTGCTCGCTCAGGCCATAAAGCAAATTGAACCGCATCACACTGGAAGAATGCAGCCAATATATGAGGCACGGCCCGGGAAGCAGGAGAGGCAGTAATACATCAGTGATGTCATGCTGCTGCGCTTAATGCTGATATAGTCAGGATATGGACGCATGTCAGCTCAGAATGGGAAAAAAAGTGGACATGGATGTGATACTTTAAGAAAAGTTCATTCTCAAAGAGACAATACAGCTCAAATGCACCTCAGAAGGGCATAAATAACTTATATATTCACAGTTTTATGAGGTACTGGGGGAGGTTTGTTTTAGCCTTTGGATCAAGCTACACTATCGACGAAACAGCTGGAAGCAGTCGTGAGATCAGTGCACGTCTGGGAGCAGCGCGGACAGCCCTTAGTTCCCTGGAGACCATCTGGAAGGACAGGGCACAGCGGATGTCCACCAAGCTGAGGGTGCGGAAAGCCCTGGTCTGGCCCGTAGTGACATATGGCTGCGAAGCGTGGACACTTCACGCTAAGGACACACAGAAGATCCAAGCCTTCGAGATGAAGTGTTACAGGAAACTACTAAAGGTCAGCTGGACAGAACATTGCATGAACAACTCAGTGCTAGAAGAGCTGGGGATCCAAAGGACACTACTAGACATGGTAAAGAGAAGGAAGCTGCCGTATTTTGGTCACGTCACTCGAGCCCAGAACATCTCAACCCACATCCTGCAAGGGAAGATCTGCGGCACCAGAAACAGAGGGAGGCCACGCAGGAGATGGGTAGATGACATCAGAGACTGGACAGGAAGGTCACTTGCAGACTGTACTCAGAGGGCGAAGGACGGGGAAGGATGGAGGAAGCTCGTGCTAGATGCGACCATGGTCCCCGACCCTCAAGATGAGGATGGGACTAGGTGAAGGTGAAAGCTACACTAGTTATTTCTCCACTCTACCTGAGAATGGCATCAGTGCTGTGATCTAAAATGATATAAGTAAATATAAAAATGTAATGCGTGTACGTATAATATGCAAGAATTGAATGATTAAAGTAAGCCATGTTACGAGAAGAGAATCTGACTCATCCAGTCCCAGAGCCTGGATCAGCTCATCCCTGAGGAGGAGCAGACCATTCATGTAAAAATCCACAGCGGAGAGAAAATGTGTTCTTGTGGGAATGGAAACAAAGGCAAACGCGTGTGTGTGTGTTTGTGTGTGTGTGTGTGTGTGTGTGTGTGTAAAACAAAACATGAGGCAGTGTAAAATCTCAGGAAAACGCATATCTGGGGGATTTTAACCTACAAATCCTCTCCAGTAACACAGGTTAGGGAGCACATAAGTCTCATACTAGCCCTTTATTAGTATATATTTTAAGCACGTGTTAACACCTTAAATAAGAAAAATCTTAATTCATGTCGTAATAGAGGTAGAATAATGTTAATGAAATAAAGAGCTAGTATGCGACTTATATATGTTAGTAAGCACCTAGGGGTGAATATGTGTTCCCTAACCTAAAGTGTTACCATAAGAAGGTAAATTGTACACTCTAAATTGACCATAAGTGTAAGAGAGTGGATGGTCGTTTGTCTCTATGTGTCCCTGTTCCCCAAACTTTCACCCTATGTCAGCTGGGATTGGCACCAGCGCCCCCCTGTGACGCTCATGTGGAGGATAAAGCAGTAGATGGATGAAAACCAAGCAGACCTAAAAGGATCATGGATCATCTACTTTCATTTTCCGGAAAAACAGAGATTACACACTGATATATTTATGCCAAATCCTAAAGTCTAGGATAAAGTCCAGTCACTGACATCATAAAACAACCTGAGGGTTAAGAGTGAACCATGACTCAGCTGTTTTCACGTGGGCCACGTTCACCACTGTGTGACCTGTAATTACCTAATGGTGCATCTGTGCACAAAGGCATCCAAAGGAAACCTTTCCCGTTTCCCCGGGCATGTGACCAAATGCTTCTATTGGCCCAGAAAAACTAAGGCCCCGTTCTTTTACATAAGCAGTTTCATTAAAAAAATAAACTTGATTGACGGCACTCTCTGCACAATATAATAATGAATCACTTGTTGGCTCTCACCTTTGCCATTCTCCACATCCTGAGAGGCGATGACGAAACCAAAGCCCTCGCCCGGTTTCCTCCTGAGCTCCACATCGAACCCTCGCAGTGGCCGGGTCTGCTCTGCAGTCTGTCTCCCCAGACCAGAATCAGGCTCGTCCTCCAGGCCCGTGTTGATCCAGTCTTTGGGCTCCATCGTCAGCGTCACGGGGATCGACTCCAGGAAACTGGTGCTCTGGATCAGCGAGGATCGCGTCGGGGTTGGAGGCGTGCTCGAGGAGGTGCGGGGCACGGGCAGCGTCTCCGGGAGCCTGCTGGAGTCTTCTGAGCCGTCGGGCGGGGGAGGCGGGTGGAGAAGAGGCGGCGGGAGTCTCCGACCAGAGCCGGGCGAGTGATAGATACCTGATGAAGACGACAGGGACAATAAGTGTGAGGTAGATTGAGCCACACTGAGAAAAATCACAGTCTGCAATACACATGAATAATTTACCTCTGTAAACCAGTAAGATGACTTCTCCCAGTTTGGTGTGTTCTTGGAGAACTGTTTGTACCTGTAAGCAAACGCAGTACATTTAGTATAATTTGCTAATACATTAACATTTAAGCATTTAGCAGACGCTTTTATCCAAAGTGAGTTACAAAAGAGTTATAAGCTACACAGAAGAAGTCTTGGAAAGAACTCCTACATAGGAACAGTGGACTGATAGTGAGAGGGTGAGAGTGCAGAAGGTGGATCCAAGTGCAGAAGGAGATTGTGCTGAGGTAGGTGCTAGGACAGAAGGAAGAGCTGGAAGAGCTGGGCTTTCAAGAGTCAAAAGTTTGGACACACGCTGCAGAGTGAAGGCAAAAGGGCCAACAAGTGCTCAGCATCTCTGGGAACTCCTTCAAGACTGTTGGAAAACCTTTCAGGTGACGACCTCATGAAGCTCATCGAGAGAATGCCAAGAGTTTGCAAAGCAGTAATCGAGGAATTGAGGAATCTCAAATATGAAACATATTTAGAGTTATTTCACACTTTTTTGTTTACTACATAACTCCATATGTGTTCATTCACAGTTTTGATGCCTTCAGTGAGAATCTACAATGTAAAAAGTCATGAAAGACCATTCAAATGAGAAGGTGTGTCCAAACTTTTGCCATTTACTCTCATTTGCAAACACATTCACAGAGCAAATCTGTATAACTACCACATATCTTGCCCAGGGACACTGCCATTTAGCCAGGAATCAACCCCCCACCCTTACAGTTGGTAAACAACCCCCTCTAACACAGCCACTGTGTTATATTTTCAAATAGTCTTCGAGTAATCAGACTCAATTTAACAATACCTCATTCACACTGGTATCCACTCATATGTGCAGCGCTTTTTTGTCTGTTTTCCTCTTAATTACAAAATTGACATATTGTGCTACTGAAAAAGACCTAAAACTAGCAACTGAGAGCATTAACTGCCCAGGAAAATGTTTACTGACTGTTTAACTATTGTAAATCGAGGGAGAAATAGGCTATTTTTCCCTTAGACCTGATTCAAATGAAAAGACTGTGTCCATTTAATTGCAGTCCATTGTCTTAACCTATAGGGATTACATGTAAGATGAATAATAGTATTATTATCATTTTTAAATTCTTGTTTGTTTGATAGAAGAAAGGGATTGTTCAGATTCCATTATTTCTCATTACCTGTGAAAAGCTCAGACTCTGAACATCAGCACCGTTGATTTTTACAATAGCGTCCCCCGGCTGCAGAGAGCTGCACTGCGCCCTGTCCCACACTCGCCTCACGACAGTCATCCTGCCTCCAGAGCCTCCGGCCGTCACGCTGAAGCCGAGGCCTCTGTCTCCGTCGGACTGAGCCAGGACCACTGGCACCAGTTCTCCTCCACTCCTCGCACCGGGAGACGACGCCCTGTGCGGACTGGCAGTGGGGCTGACGCTGTTGCCGTGGAAACCGCCGACGCTGTGGTGGTGGTGGTAGTGGTGGTTGTCAGAGGTGGAGGGAGGTCTGAGGTGGGAGGTCTGCGGTCTGTATAGGTGGGACTGAGAGCCGCGGGGGCCGCCGGGCGAGGACTCTGCTGCTCTTCTGGGCGACTGAGGCAGCGGCAGACGGGATCCGGACAGCGTGCAGGTGGAGAGGTCGCTCTCGGACGACTTAGAGGTGCCGTATCGTACGTGATGTTGGGGCGTTGAGAGGGAGTTGTTGTTGTGATTACGAATCATTGATGCCCTGATGGAGAAGAGGAAGCAGAATTGTAATCATGATAAGTGGACTCTTTGAGTCTGAAGCAGATTCTGATGAGCACGTGTGACAGGTCTGATACACATATAGATAATAAGGCTTGTGAAATCAGGTGCATGGTGCCTTGGTATCAAGGGAGGGAACCTTGAAAGGCACCTAGTTTGTGTCTTATTGTAAGTTCTGGCTGTTTACATTGAACAACAGGTCTGGTTATAAGAAGAATATGTGAGTTATTAACCTCAAACATTCAAATTTTCTTTGTTACAACTGATGATTACTGTATATTTATGATCAATCATTCAGCCAATTACTGTCTCAATTAATCATTTAGCTTTGTGTGATGAAACCGGCTCATTTACAGTCTCATGCAGCAAAAAAGTACTGTTTTCTGGATTTTTATTTTTGTGAGAGAGAGAAAAGAATCAAAGATAAAGCTTACACATAAACATATTTTAATCATAGAAAACAAAAATAACTATTTATTGACAAAACAAAATCATAAATGATGACAGTTGCTAACAAATATGATTAAGTTTGGACTTTTGTTGTGTTTTGTTGAGAAATAAAAGTGCTCAGTAGAACCATATAAGGTTCTTCGGCTTTTGGAGGGTTCCACCAAGAACCCGTTTAAAACACTTTATTCAGGAAAGGGGTTTTAAAGGATTCTCTGGATCAAAATGGTTCTTACTGGAACCATTAGTGTTACCAAGAATCCCTGAAAAACCCTTGGTTCCAGGTAGAACCTCAGCCCTTGTAGAAGGACCCTTTTGGAACCCTTATTTCTAAGAGCGTATGCTTGGCTTTTGTTTTTCTGGATTTTCTGCTGTTTTCATGGACTTTGGGTTGGTTTTTTCCTCGTGTGTATCTTTCACAGCTTATCACTCTGTGTTAATGTGATGTGCATCACCTGTGTTTAATTATATCTCCTTCTCCCTCGTGTTTTAAGTCTCTTAATCAATGTTTCTGTTCTGAATACGTCTGGTTTCCTGTTCCTGCTCCTTCTCCCATGATTTAATATATATTTTTTATTATTAAATACTCTTTTTGTTCATAACTCAGCCTTTATGTGGGTCCTGTTTTTAGTATTTGTGTCAATCTCTCCAGGTATTAACGTTGCATGTGTGTGGATCCTTGCATGTCTTAGATGTTTCCCCACTCCAGCACACCTGTTTCAAATAAGAGGCTTGTAAGCAGGCTTCTGCAGAGCTTGTTGATGAGCTCCTCTATTTGAATCAGGTGTGTTACAGCATCCATCCCACTGATATAAGATGTTTACCTGTGAGAACCAATCGCTGAAACAACTTCACTGTCGCTCTGGCTGGCCTGGTCAAGAGACTGCAGCCTGGCCAGTCTTCTCAGGGACCGAGGCGGATGCGCGGGGGACAGTGTGGCGCCGTTGCTCAGGCTGGAGCGTCTGTACGGCGGCGGCTGCCTGAACACGGAAGGATGCATGGCGTTTCCGTTGGCGTCCAGAGTCACTCCCGGCTCCATGTAGTTCACGTCACCGTGGACCCCGTTGAAGTCGAAATGCTGGGTGTGGTGGGTGGGCGTCGGGAGGCGAGGTAGCTGGTGAAGAGGCTGAGGCTGCGTGGTGGTGGCGGGTGGCAGGATGAGGGCGCCGCCATCCAGCGGCCTCGGCGGGGACTGCTTGGGACAACCGTCTGGGTTGTAGAGCATCGGATAGCCACGTCTGACCTCCACGTCCACGCTGTGGCCCGCGGGCACCGACTTCAGCATCTCCACGGCTTCTTTGTGAGACGCTCCCAACACGCAGACGTCATTGATGTAGACGAGGATGTCCGCTGATAAAATACACACACAGACACCTTATTACATTTTTATGACACAACACATATATGGTCTGCTTTAATCTTTTAAATCAGAAGTTTTGAAAAGCCACATCTAACCGTTTTTTTTGTTCATATGCTTGATTGTAAGTGTTGATTGCAGCGTCTGTGTGTTTTTATGTGGGTGTGAATTAATCCAGCAAACTAATCCCTCTAAACCAGCCTATTAACTGATATGAACTAGAGACGTCCCTGCAGAGACGTCACCCTCTGCTCTGGCTTCACAGTGTGGTATTAACTGTGATAAAAGTGGTATTAATACTGTTTTGTTAACCTAAATTTCACAGGATGTGGATTTGGTGAGGGGTTAGGGTTAGACATGAATTAGTTAATACTGAAATTTGAAGCCATGGAATCACGTATTTGTGTGTGTGTGTGTCCTAAATGAGTAGAGTGGCATATGTGTGTGTAATAATAGCTAGATTATGCTGTGCTACGTCATAATTACTCACCTCAGTCTGCAGCTATAACAAGCAAATTATTACCGAATGAACAAAGACTTCAGAGTATATCTAATTTCGTTCAAAAGTTTTGGGGTCATTATTTTTGAAGGAAAATCACTTTTTTAATGGAATATGTACATAGGTGTATAGAGGCCCATTTTCACTGTTCTAATGGTACATTGTGTTTGCTAATCTTGTTAGAAGGTTATTGGATGATTAGAAAACCATTGACAACCTTTGTGCAATTATGTTAGAAAAACAAAATTATTATTATTATTTAGAATAAAAATCATTATTTCTAATCTTGTCAATGTCTTGACTATATTTCTATTCATTTTGCAACTCTTTTGATGAATAAAAGTGTGACTTTTAATGGAAAACACAAAACAATTGTATAGGTGACCCCAAACTTTTGAACGATAGTGTACATATATTCTTTTTTTTTTACAGCAGGACTGCATAACATCATTGTATATTTTTTACCTGTCTTGAGCGCCGACGGTCCAATCTCAGTCACACTGTAGACCTGGAGGAACTCTCTGGGCCTGCTGCCCCCGACAATGTTGAAACCGAACCCTCTCGATCCTTTGGTCAAGTGCGTGTGCACGGGAAATCCGCGGAGGTCCTCGGGCAGATCTGTGAACCCTGACCACAGACACAGACACACAGAGAAAGAGACTAGACTTAAGTTTTTGTTTGAGAGATTAAAGATAAAAGAAAAAAAGGTTTAAATATGTATAATGCTCCGCCTTCTTCTCCGCCCACGTCTCCTCCAATCAGGTCCCAAACTTATCATCAAGCCTCTACTTACGTCCTGGTTCTGCTGCCTCTCGTCGCCTGATTGTTACAGACCTCTCTGTGGGAAATGTCACGGCTCTCTAGAAGATATCTCCGTTCTCTAGTGCTAGTTATTTGTTTATATTCTGCTTTTTGTAAACTGTTAAACTGCCTACTGCCTCCTCCTGGGTCCAGCAACACCTCACCCTAACATAGATCACTCAATACTGTGATAAAATATGAGATAATTATAGATTAAGCTTTGCTTGTGGGTGAAGGCTGAACAAAATGATTTAAACGTCTTCATGGGCACAAATGTTTCATAAATCTGAGGCAATTATGTATTGTGTGTCTCCACGAGAATGAATAAACATTAAATCAGGATATAACACTAATTGTATTGATATAAATATATACTTATAATTACACATATTTTGGTTTCTTCCTTTCCTTTAACCCTGTTTTGTTAAGTGTTTGCAGGTTTCTTAAGCATATTTACACAACTGTGATTGTTATTTGTACCAAAATCCACACTAATCCCTTAACACGCAGGCAACTGTTGGTTGCAACAACAGTGCTTATACCACCTCCTCCTGGTGAGATGGGTGTACTGCACTTGGCTGAGACTATCTGATGGCTTTCCTGCATTTGGCAATCAACAATATTTATAAAAAAACCTCATCAAAAATGGACACCATACTTGTTCTTTATATGATTCATGTGATCAAATTGTATATGTTTTTTTTTTTTTAATTGCTAGTCACATGTCATCCATGTGCCGACCTCAGCAGTGAGCCTGGCTCTGTGCCAGCAGCGCCGAGCTTCGGGCCTTAATCACTTACGTTCTCTGATCGCCCGAAAGCTCATTCCGTCTCATTTGTCTCTAGCGAGCCCGGCTGTGTCTCTGATTTCCGTTTCTGAACAAAACACGCGGCTTCGACGTCGACAGCGAAATGTGTCGCCAGTGTTAAAATAACTGCAAAAGAAAAAAGAAAAAAGAAAAATAGAGCGAACAGAGGCTCACAGTCGTTTTTGTAGACGGTCTCCCTGCTGAAGGCTCGAGGACGCTGCCAGCTGCTCCTCCTTGGGTTTCGACTAAAGAGACAAAAGAGAAGACACTCTCGTCAGAAGCCTAATATTACTGGATGTAATATGACAGTCACAGTTGGAACGAGAGCGAGATGACTTCCACTGCAGCAAGAGCATGTTTAATAATTAGTTTGACATTTTAGGTTACAGGTTTAATAGCTTTTCTGTCTGAGAACTAGACCAGCAGATCAATACTGCTCACTCAACAGCCCATTAAATACCAAAGGCAGAGGCAGGAGATAATTAGCTATAACATAATTAAGCTTGATTTTAATCCGTGCTGCTAAAAATGAGAGTCTCATTTGGCTCCCAGTGATGTTCTGTTTCCTCCTCAAATAGAGAATTAACACAAACACTGTGTGTCTGCTCTGCTTTTAAATTCTGCTTCCTGTGCGACTGGCCTCTGTGCTCAGGATTCAAGCTCAGGTTATACTGTATTTAGAATTAGATTTAAGACATGTGCTGGTATGTTCCCTTTGAATAGAAAAAGAATAAAATGCAAATAGAATCAGAATAAGAATGGAAATACAAGGGGATATTATATATTGTGAATATATGTCACCTTTTGTCAAACTTGAAACTTCCTGCAACTCAAATCACAATAACAACAAATGTAAATGAGCAATTTCCAAGACATACAGTATGTGAGGGTCTGGTTCGTTGTTTCTTGTGTTTTCTCCTGCAGGTCTGGAGAGTCGCAGAGGCCGGGCTGACCTACTTTCTCTGGAGTGCAATGATCACTCACCTGGCTGAAATCATCCACACACCTGAGTCCTATCTACTCCTCATCTCTGTATAAGCCAGCTCAGACTTTACTCCAGTGCCGGAGAGTTTCAGTCCAGTGCAGTAGTACTAGTTTCCTTTGGAGGTTTTGTGACAGAGTGTCCAACTCCAGTGATTTTGTGTCTTTTCTCATATCAGAGACCTCTGCTTTTGAGTTCCTGTCCCCTGCCGAGACATCTCTCAGTGCAGGAGTCTTCTTTTTGCCTTTTGGGTCAATTCAGTCCTCCAGGTTGTAACGACGTACAGTATATGTTTGATAAATGAATGAACTCTATTTAAAACAGTTTTTATCAGTTGAGGCAAATGGCTAAAATGAGGTCCGTTCTGTGTGGTGTGGACTTTGAAAGGCTTATTCATGCTTTTATCACGAGCCGTCTGGATATTGTAATGTCCTTTATGTTGGGGTATGCTGGGCTGCCCTGTCACACCTTCAGCTTGTCCTTGTCCCTTAGAAAACAGAGCATTTTGGCTGCTTTTTTCCATTACTTTGTTAAAACGTACAGTATATATATACAGAGGCTGTGAGAATATATATAATATGTGTTTTATATCCTTTTTTTTCAGCACAACCTATAGGTAATCTGATGAACTATATTAACACACCTGAGCAAAAAAAGTACTCAAAATGTTTAAAATCGGATTAAATTTGTGAGCTATGTCACAGTTCAATTCTGTTTTGTGACTTCTGCACAGTTATTGCTACTTTATATCACTACTAAAAAATGTATATAAAATGAATCATAACTTTGACTCAACAAAGAAGCAAAGAAGACGAAAAAAAGTGTATTATTCCCACAGCAAATTACCATGGGCAGCGTGAGCTGGTACATGAAAGATTTTTAAATTATTTATTTATTATTGTTATTATTATGTGTAATACTACTGTACAGCACTTTGGTTAACTGTGTGTTGTTTTTTAAAAGTGTGCTTCATAAATAAAATTGGATTGGACTGGATTATGGTGACCCACTTTCATACATTATAAATAACAGACTCCAACCAACCAAATGAATAATACACTGCAAATTGTGACACGATCAAATTTGTGCATACTATTACGTTTCTGACTGCCATTTCTGTGACATCTAATATTATATTAAAGAGGTAAGTCAGCCGTTTTAATGAAGTAATGACTTATTTAAAACACATGAAACATTAATATGTAAATCTTCAGTAAAAAAAAAGGCTTGGAAAACAAGTTATTTTGCTATTTTATTCCCCAAAACATTTCCTCCCCGAGATCCAGTCTCTGTAAATGACTGCTCTAGATCAATGATACAGTAACTGTCAGAATATACTGTATTTTACACAAAGGGATTTTCCCTGACAGCAGCAAGTGATTGGGTGAGAGGGAAATGTTGGATTGTGCTTATGCACACAGAAAGTAAAAATTTTTTTTACTTCATTAATGTTAATGTTGTTGTGTTTCCTGCTTTTGTCGTTGTGTTTTATGTTAATGTTGTTGTGTTTTCCTATTTGCGCTTCACGGTAAGGACTAAAGAGGAAAGTTTCTTTCCTCCAGACAGTCTTATGAAGCCGTTTCCACCCTTTTATTCCAGACTTCATGCTAATTCTCCCCTTGCTTCACCTTTATATTGTGCAAATGGACTTAAATGATGAAGGAACCGTTCCTTTAAAGCATTGGTTCTCAAAGTGCGGCCCGGGGGCCAATGGCGGCCCGCAGAAACATTTCTGGCGGCCCGCAATGAATTACAGTTGATAGTTTTAATCCAGGAGCTACTAAGCTTGTTAAATGTTTATTGGACATTACTGGATACAGAACAATAAGTGTAAACAAACATACTGGGTATTTACCTGGTTTTTATATGGTGAATTTTAGTGTATTATTGGGTTATAAGCTGGTAATAAGCAGGTAGCTACAGCCCCCAATTACTAGCTATTTACCCAGTAAATATATGGTAACAGAAATGTGTTACTTGGTATTAACCTGTAATTAGAAGGTAAGAACAATGGCCAAAATACTGGGTAATTACCCAGTTAATTATAAAGCGTTATTATATTAATGCTTTAATTACATTTTATTAACGGTTATATTACTTAACGCTAAACTGTAGAACTGCAATCTGGTCATTAAAATGAGTACAAATGGGATTTCTTTCTGGTTTTTTTTCCTTCGGCAGCCCTCAGTCCAATGTTGGGTTCCTAAATTGGCCCTCAGGTATCAAAACTTTGAGAACCCCTGCTTTAAAGGTCCAGTGTGTAACAGTAAGGAGGGTTTATTGGCAGAAATGCAATCAACTACCCATGAGAATGTTTGTGTAGGTGTACAATCGTTGTAAATAAAGTGTTAGCGCCTTAGAATAGGCCTTTAATTAGTACTTTAGGCAGGGCTCTTGCTTTATGGAGGCTGCCACACTATGTTGCTGCATTTTTACGGCAAGCCTGAAGGAACAAACCAGCCAGAGTGAGCATTGTCAACATCCTCCTGTTTGCAAAGGTCACTGCAGTTCCCTGAGGAGGCTATGGAAGTGTTAGAATGTGCAGTGTCAGAGATGTGGACACTCACTCGATGTACAGAGACTCTCCTGGATCACTGAAGGCCTGCTCCCAGTGATCGGGCATGGCCGCCCTCACCCTGGCCCCGCGCCTGCTGCCGACGACCCCATTCTCTATGACGCTGCCGTCCCCGCCGCTGCTGGACGCGCGGGGCCGACCGGAGGAGCGGTGGCTGCTGTTGATGCCTCCTGCAGAACCTCCTGTCATGATAGGTGATTTAAAAAAAAGAAGAAAGGTGTTGAAAACTAAACACTGCGGCTCCTCATTATCGAACAGATGCAGTAGGTGAGAAAGTGTCTCCTGTGCTCTGTAATGACCTGATGCCGGGGGAATTCCGTGGGGGTTGTGAGGCAAAAAAAAAAGACCTGTGGTCAGCATCTTAGTCTGCTTTGTCCTCACTTTGAGGAGGAAACAGTGTGTGTGTGTGTGTGTGTGTGATTCTAGCAGAGGGGGGAAATATAAGCGCAGCTGTCCTTGTAGCTGTCCTTCAGCTGTGAGCTCGACCGTGGATCTGAGACACATCAGACGGAACGTGCGGCGCCACGAGTCCTGCTGCACATGAAAGGCTCTGGCCAAACTCAACCGCCCACAGTATAACACCTTAGAAAGTGACTCAGCAGAGGTCAGGGTGTTGGATAACTCTCGTCCACTCCCCTCCTGTTTTCATCCTACACCTGATGCCAAACTACATGCCGTCTGTTTTTAACACGTCCCTAATTATCTGGATCTCTAGCTGCCTGCATCTCTCACCTCCCACCATTCTGGCTCCCTGCCTTCACCTTTTCTACCTCTGTCATTACGACCCCTACGATATTATGCCTTGTCATCTTACCCCAAAAACAGCTTATAATGTCACCACAAATTTTTTTTAACTATAGTGGATTTATTCAAGAAGTGTACTTAGATACAAATCCTGCTTGTCTATTTCCATGAAAGGATATTTTTATTCTTCTATATCCTTCATTAGGTCTCTAGATACACACTGTATTAACTTATAATAAACATATATTGAACCTTTTCAGGTCAGGTGGGGCATTTCTCCTCTTGACCCTTTAACAACTCAGCCTCAAAATGTCCGTCTGGTCTTATTTTTTGCATATTTTAACCAGAAAATGACCAGAGAATGTCCTCTAACTAGGTGATTTTGTCCATTTTTCCAGAATAACTTCCAATATCTTGCAGTTATTTACAATTTACTGCATGTTACGATGATGTATTAACAATTTAAAATTAAGAAAGTTGTACGTGAACACCAGATTTTTACATGTTAAATTTGAAATTTGAACAGTATAAAACATATTTAAAATCAAATTTGTTTGAAATGGAAATTATGTACAGGTGTTTTCTCTCTGCTGATTCACAGAGTTTGTTTATGAAGTAGTAAGAATAACACCCACATCACGTCAGTGCATCAATATTCACCATGAAATATCAGTCACAGTGTTCGACAAAACTAAGTTAAATTTGCTGTCAATACTTCTGTACTTTTAAGTATGTACATTTGGAGTAAAGAGCTTTTTTTTCTCTTCCCTTTCTGATCTTATATCTGAAATGTTAAGCTATAATCATGAATCATCCCTCACAGGCAGATTAAATTGCTTTATCATGGTGAAAAAGTATCTCCAATAACCCTGTGTTGGTTACTGATCAGCATTATTATTTAAATTTATCTAAAAATACTTTGTTTCTTCTGCATCACATCCATATGTGCAACCTTGCCTCCTTGCCTCCTTCCCCGTGCAGCCTAAGGCTAATGACCTTCCCTTGGATGTGATTCAGCAATCGATGAGGCCACAGCCCCGCTGAGAGTTTACAGCATACTAATCGTGCTAAGGATTGATTCATGCGAGTATCAGTGTAAGGAGCCGTAGATACAGGGACAAGTTAGCATTTAGCCGCTGGCAACTGTGCATCGTTTAACAGACACATTTTCAATACTGTCGATACTTCTTTTGATTCTTAAACCCGTTGCATTACAACTATTACCCCCTCGGTTTGTCGTCATAGTTTTTTGTTGTTGTGCCGTGTGCATAAGCCACGTTACCTGACAGGCCTGAGTCGTCCTCGCTGTTTTCACCTTCGTCCACGCTCTTCTCCAGGTTGCTGAGCGATTTGCTGCGCGTGCGGAAGTTTCTGAGGAGATTTCGGTGTTCCTGGTAGGTGATGGGAGGACTCTCTGTGCTGATGTGGACGGGCCGAGGAGTGCCGTAGTAATTCCCTGAGACGGAGAAACAGAAAGATGAAAAATCAGATACATAAGTGAATAGCCGTATGCAAAAAAAAAAAAACATGAAATATCCATAGCAGTTCACAGTCTGTATAGTAGTAGTAATAGTACTTTATTCAGTCATATGCATGCAAACAGCACTGACTGAAAAGCCACAGACAGAAGTAAAGTGCTTATACGTAACGTGTCTCCCTTATATTATCCCCCCAAAAACTGAAAATTAAAGAAAGAAAAAGAAAAATGTAAAACGATACAGTATATACAGTTGTCCATATATGTACACATAGGAATACACACACGTAAATCCCTCAAAAATAACACATTATATAACACATATCCCGTGGTTCTCAAACTTTTTATACCAAGTACCACCTGAGACACATAAAACCAATCTTTCAAACGGAAATAACAATAACAAAAAATGTAAAGAATTTGATTTTTAAATTACATTTAAAAAAAAAAATCAATTAAAATCGGTATGTTAAGGAAATACAATGAAATATGTTCAATTTGAATAACGTGGATTTTAGTTGTGCTTGTACAGGAGTAAAGTGGCTGTGTTGGACAAGGACTATTTTATTTACTTTCAATTTTATTTTGTGTATATTATTGTAATTTTGTTTTATATAATATGTACATTGATTACTTGGTATAAAGGGGCAGAGTATATAAGATTACTCTCCTTTCTGCTCCTTTTCATTCAGGATTTGGACAATCTTGTGAAATGAAATCAATAAAGTAAACTAAACTAAAACGATTGAAAAGAAGCAGAGAGTGGAAATCATAAATATCTGCCCCTCTTTTTGTACAAGAAGAAAAACAAAACAAAACATGGAAATACAACCAAACTAAGGCTGAATTTTGTCATATTTGTAAGAACACATACCACAGTTTGAGAACCATGGCTCTATTCCACCCTCCGTACATTACAGTACAGTATATTGTTAACATAACGATTTGAGTTCCTGATTTTATACTCTATCCTTCATGTCTGTGTTGTACATACATGATGTCTCCCTGGAGATCACCTGCTGTCTGTATATGCTGCTCTATGTTTCTGCTGCAGCTCCTTAAGAACAAATGAAATTACCTCCACCTCCATTCGGCTCAGGGAGATCCAAATGGGATGAGGGGAAAACATTAGATTAGTGAACTCGGCAACAGGGTCACCAGCCGTCGCCCATTTACTGTAGTTTCTGTAAAACACCCCCCGCTGCTCTGCTGTAGGGATGTGTCTGTCAATGTCACTCGTAAGGCAGGGGAGGGTGACATTTATCACAGTGGCTATGCATCCGCGGCCCGCGACCATGTTATTTTACATGACTTTTTGAAACACTACGAAAATGAAACAAAAACTATTATACAGCGACTAGACAATGCAGGAGCACATAATATGTATAAAAAAGTGGATTTTGGGTTATATAAACCCATAAATACTACACATTGTCCCTTTAAGACAACAGAGTCTAAAGTCTGTAGTTCGCACATTAAAATACAAACATACAAACATGAGAACACCCACAAAATTAGCACAGCAACAGGAATAAAAGTTCAACAAATGTATTTTTAGGTGTCTATTTTTAGGTGTTTTTTTGTGTCAATAAAACCCACAATAAACTGGTTTCTTCAACTTTCCCTCAACCACAAACACCTGTCTTTAATCACCTGACAATTGTCATAAAAAATATTTATATTGACTGATTTTAATAAGTTTATCATGAAAACTGATCACCCTAAAACGGAGTATTAGGGCCAAACTTATGAATAAAGTCGTAATATTATGAGAATAAAGCTGTAATATTATGAGAATAATGTTGTAATATTATAACAATAAAATTGCAATATTATGGGAATAAAGTCGCAATATTATGAGAATAAAGTCGTAATATTCTAAGAATAAAGTCGTAATATTATGAGAATAAAGTTGTAATATGGGAATAAAGTTGTAATATTATGAGAAAAAAGATCGTAATATTATGAGAATAAAGTTGTAATATTATAACAATAAAATTGTAATATTCTAAGAATAAAGTCCTAATATTATGAGAATAAACCGTAGTTTCTGTAAAACACCCCCCCCCCCCCCCCCCCTGCTGCTCTGCTGTAGGGATGTGTCTGTCAATGTCACTCGTGAGGCAGGGGAGGGTGACATTTATCGCTGCCATTAAACTCTTATAAATTATGGATGCTAATGTATGGAGGCTTTTTAATCAGACGCAGCACTCTGACCCGTTTACAGGGAGGGGGGGGGGGGGGGGGCGGCAGAGTAGATACTAGGTAAAGCATCATCACCTGATGACATTAATATGCCAGACTGGCTGTAGACTTTACCAAGAAAAGTCCGCTCTTATCAATTATGCAGACCTCATTCCTCACAACAGGAAACTGTTGAATGTTTATTTGGCAGGAGGTCACACTGAGGAAATACAAAAATGTTCCATAAAGGAGCAGTTTGACATTTTGGGGGGAATAGTTATAAGAAGGGGGGCAGTATGAGCAGCATGTTAGCTTAGATGATAGCTTAGCTCAGTGCAAAGGTAACACAAGCAGTTCTCCTTTGGTTTTTAATGATAAACAGAGGTCACTGGCTGCCAGCTGAAGTGTCACATTTACTGCTAGATATAAGAGGCAGATTTATTTTTTATTTTTGTTAAAGTTCTTGGTTTCCTGTGTAGCATGTTCTGCTCTTTGTTTCAGGAGGCTAGCTGATTAGTGGAGCCACTCACCTGCAACTCATCTCCTCGTTTGCTTCTGATATTTACACTTACACCTGTTCCTGTGATTCTCCAACACTCTTGCTCCTAGTATTTTCTGCTCCTTATACTTTTACTAATTACCTATTTTTTTTTAAAAACCTCTTTTTCTTAATCAAACTCTCCTCAAATGTCAGACTGTATCTTTGAACTAAAGCACAAATAGGCTATTGCCCCTGCAACGTCAGTTACATAAGATACCGACAGCTTGCCGCAGCTGCGTATTGCATAATAGTCACTAATTCGTTTAGTTACACTGTTTATTTGTTTGTTCAGTATTCAAAGAAACAGCAGCATTATAATTAAACGGATATGGATAATAGAGTTTAGTTGATGTGGTCAGAAAGGTCGTCTCAATCAAGTTAATTAACATGGAAGAGGATTTAATTGGCAAAAAAAGTAATATACTGCACAAAAAAATATGTTTATAGTGTGTAAAAATGAATTATTTGGTTTTCAAAATAAGAGGCCGCTATCTTGTGCCGTCGTTTCTACAATAGCCTGAAAACAAAAAACCTTAGTGTTTTGAATTACAAGCTTACTAACAAACAAAGAAGAAATGCATTATTAGTTGTATTTGTATTATTATATTATATTATATTATTATTATGTAATTGTATTATCACTAGGGAAAGAGAGAGGAGTTCCTCACTTTGTAGTATCTCCACTTTTTTTACACACTGGAGCTTTCAAAACATCTTTAACAGTCATTAAAATACTTGGAAATTCAAACAAAAATTTCTTTGCAGGGTAGTTTTAATTTGTGACATATTTTGTTTAAAGGTGCCATATGTAAGAATGTGTCCAAAAACAGTTACTACATTCAAATTCAAAACACCAAGGTCTTTTAGGTTTCGTTTTCTGACGTAACTGGCAACCCGTGGTTGCTCGGCAGCTGAGACTCTACTGACTGCAATGATTGCAGTCAGTGAAACATGATTTCAAAACATAATTTGCAGTTTGCAAAATATTTTTTTAATGCAAATATTTTGTCTGTACTGTTGTTGTTGGTGAGTTCAGTTTGTTATATGAACATTATTCCTGAGTCTATGTGACATATTAGGAGGATTTTATGGCCAGTTGCTTTAGATTTATTACATAATGCACCTTTAATAAAAAAAAAATACTACATTTGTATGTAGAAAATCAACATCAGTGAAGTAACATATGGTTCCTTGCCCGTCTAAAAGATGTGCATATATAAAATGTATAAGAAAAAATATAAACCTAAAGGGTCATGGTTAGGGGAGCCTAACATTAACCCTAACCCTAAGAGTAGGGTTAGATTAAGGCTTTTGTACAAACATTATAATTATATATATGCCTATTTATCCAATTATCTATAGGCCTATTTAACCTTCTTTTGAGCACACGGCTCAGAGATGGTCGAACATCTTCACCTTTGAACTTGCCGCTCTCGAGCAGAGCTCCAGACTCCTCCAACGAGAAGAACTCCTCGATGGAGACAAAGTTGTAGTCCACGCCTGAGATTTCCCCGTCTCTGGGCAGCCTGGTTGTGCCTGTGGGACGGAGACAAACAGGGAATATTATGTGATACATCAGAGCCACAAAGGGAGAGAGAGGGAGAGAGAGCTAGTGCTGGCTTCACTGCTGCTGACGCGTCAATTAATCAAGGCCGGTGCCTCTCATCGGGAGCGTTCAATCTGAGTTCAGTGTTAAACAAAAACAGCAACTCAGCAAGCTATAAATAGGCCAAACATTAGTTTGATAAATGATATGCAGTCATTCATTCATTCATTTTCTCCTGCTCATGCTTTAAGAAGAGTGGTGGGCCAGCCCGGAGAGGCAGGGGAAACAATCTGGACAGGTGGTCAGCATAAACTTTATTTATAAAGCACATTTAAAGGTGAAGTAAGTAGTTTATAGTGCCATCTAGAGGAGAGGCTGAAATTTACAAAAAGAACTGCTCCTCTGCTCACCCCCTCCCTTCCCTGAGCGCTACGGTGTCCTCAGCTGGTCAAATGTTGTCCTCGTCGTCTTTCTCCGTGTCAGCAGATGAGGTTTGTTAGTATTATGGGAATAAAGACGTAATATTATAAGAATAAAGTTGTGATATTATAAGAATTAAGTTGTAATATTATGAGTATAAAGTCGTAATATTATAAGAATAAAGTTGTAATATTATGAGTATAAAGTTGTAATATTATGAGGATGAAGTCGCAATATAATGAGAATAAAGGCGTAATATTATAAGAATAACATCGTAATATTATGGGAATAAAGACGTAATATTATGAGAATAAAGTTGTAATATTATAAGAATAAAGTTGTAATATAAGAATAAAGTCGTAATATTATAAGAATAAAGATATTATATTATGGGAATAAAGTCGTAATTATTATTCAAGCAAAACCTCAGATGATCGGCTGTAACCTGCGTCAGCATCAGCACCACATTATCATCAGCATCAGGACTTTTTTTTGTGAAGATCTCAAAAAAGAAACAGAGTTTGTTTGGAAGGAACAATCACACAGACTTGAAGGAAATCATCTCTTTTGTGGACTGGAGGAAGGAAAGGCTGCGAGTGGTTTAATAATATTAGATAATGCTATAAAAGAAACTTTATTCTCTTAAAATTATGACTATGGCCCTAATACAGTCCTACACAGGACTAAAAAAAACACAACTTATTCACTCTGACATTCACTTCTCTTGTGAGTTAAGACTCAAAAAATAACCTAACCTCAATCTGTATGTCTTTGGATGCTCATAAAAGATGGAGTACACAGATAGAATATTGAACCTTCACAAACAAAGACTGCAGTCAAACTAGCTTAAAGCACTTTTTTTTTCCTTCATTCTTGATGAAAAATAACTCCCAGGTCAACAAAATCATCCTCCTTCAAACCAAAACGTGCCCTTTTGTTATTATGAAGATCACAATAACTGTGGCAGGCGTTTACCAAAGCCATGTATTATGAATAGACCAGTAAGAAGGGAAATTAAACATTCATGAGGCAGCGCGTAAGTCTTGAAGTCTTTCCATCACCTTTGCAAAGATGCAGCACACACAGATGATCAATAATAGTCTGTCATCGTAATTGATTCGCGTTGACCTTGGCCTGGGAGAGAGAGCACCGAGTCCAAACCACAGCGAGGAAAAACAACTGACTTCATCACAGGCGCTGAAGGAGACGTTTTTCTCTATTTCTAACCCAAGATCTCACTATTAAATACACGTTCGGGCATGTAGTGTGAAATGTATCACGTTTTTGTGGAGCGCAAATCTCAACTAATTTACAGACTGAAAACGACGAGACGCCCGCTCTGACCTTGAGATGACTCACACTCGTCCTCCTCCTCCCCGAGGACAAAGACACACCAAAGGAGAAGTCTCTGTCCTTCCTCCTCTTGAAGGACCACATATGATGTCAGTGTGGAGCCGACAGGAGGGAGTCACACCCAGCTTCCCTATAAAAGCTGTGATTAATGCACCGCTGTCCTGGGAGCAGCTCCCCCAGCCACAGTGACACATGTGCACACACACACACACACACACACACAAACACACACAAAAACACACAACACACAGTGCAGCTCTACATTGACCTGACCTCTCCTTTCCTGTGGCACATTGTGTATTTACTGTAAAGAATACGTCTGTGCCAGTAGTTATATAAAGCTATTTCTGTTTCCACACAGCAAATACAAAGCAATACTCAGTTAGGGCTTTTACAATAAATATCTAATTGTGATTGTTTTTGACAGGAATTGCAATTGTGATATGACTTCTGATGAATGTTTACATAATTATTGTCATTTTCATTTTCGAAAAACATATTTAACATTTTTTGGGCAAGTGTTCTTTGCATTACTGTAATTACGCAACGGTTTGTGCGATTGGAAACATCCCAATGGTTTCTGAAAGATAAGAACTGGCACTTCAAAGTCAACCATGGTGGTTATTACGGTAATTTCATTGAAACACACAGAATTTGATCAAATATCACATTCAGACACAAATACTTGAAAAATTGGGAATATGTTTTAGACTGTTCAAATTTCAACATCAACATTAAAATGCAAAATCTCAAGTACAACAACAATGAAACTCTAAAATCAACAATTCCAGGAATTTAGCGCTTTGTGACGTCCCAATGAGAGCGGAAGTCAACATCACATGTTTTATCTCTTGTACTTAGACTGAGAAGGACCACAAAAACATGAGTGAGTCATCTTTTTTCACACTTTGCCGACTGATAGGACCTCCAGAGTCCCAAATATATGGATTTTGGATAAAAAATGATTAAAAAGTTGATTTTGCATAATAAGTCCTCTTTAAGAAATATTGTGTCTCGATCTCGATTGTGTGCCATGATCCAAGCTGACGCTGCTTGAATGACCAACATTCAAAAACCTGAAGATATTCCATTTTTACCTCACGGAAGAAAAATCCAACAAGAAGTTAGAACAGAGAAACACTTGGCAACACTTAACTTTTTTGGCATTTTCCCTTTAGGAAATAGTTGCTGACATTTCTTCCGTTCATTGACTAATTGATCGATCAACTAATCAATCCAGTTTTTCCCTGTCGTGCTCCTCCTCACAACTCGGCCGGAGGAGTTTGACCCTCGTTCCCTGGCTCGTCAGGAAACTGTCTGGATGAGAAGAGCTGTGACGTGATTGGCTCCTGTGAACTCCACCCGCTCGCACAGAAGAAACCTCACCTCTCGGGATTGAGCTTGCAAACCGTTAAAAGGGGAAATAAACGTCTATGTGTCTTAATTGACGATGCAATAGCGAGACTGTGTTGAACGTGTGTGTAATTCTTCTGCTCCCCCACAGGACACACAGTATCTCTGCAGCTGATATGGTGCGAGGCAGGGATTCATTATCTATGCACCCTTCTCCAAGATATATATGACATGTCAGCAGGGGAACAGGATAGATTATTGACATCTTCTTCTACTTCTTCTTCTTCCTCCTCCCCCCCGCACGCCCTTCACTGTAGGCGCCGCACACTGATCCCCCCGGGACTCGGGTGAGATAGGGATTTAAGAGGTAATTACACAGAAGTCTGTCTCGACACCCTGAGAGAGCTGTCTGTCAAGATCATCGCACACAAATAACTAACAATGAATCCTGCAGTTGAAAAGGCCACAGACGCACACAGTCTGCAGCAGCAGCAGCAGCAGCAGCAGCAGCAGCAGCAGCAGCAGCAGCAGGCGTCTTAGAATAACTAAATGATGATGTTTCTTATCTCTGATTAATTCTTATTAGAAAGGACAAAGAGACACAGACAGAGTCTTTGAAACCATGACATTGGCTCCCAATTTGTCCAAGGGCACAAGTACAAACGTTGACTTCAATGAAAGGAAAAAATGTATATGGGGAAGTTCACGAGGGTAATGTGAGGTCAGCAAACCAAGCACTCAGAACAAATTGGTACGAATGCAGAGAGAAAGGAGGGCAATCGTGAATCGTCAAGTGCGTGTTAGAGGATGCTATGTTACTATGTTATATAAACACATGTTTACCTGCTCCCCAGGCTGCCTCAGTATGAGACCAGCAGACTGCAGTAAGCCCCTCCTCCTCCACTCTGGCACTGATTTTTGCTTTTTAATTTAATTTCCTGCTCTACATTATTGATACACAGGTCCCAATTTCCCTAATTCTATCATTCATTTCCATTTTTATGCACTGCCCTCCTGACGAAGCCTTTGTCAGGATATTTATTGCATCAGTGCCAGCTCAACCATCAGAGAACACAGTCTCGATAAAAGGATTCGGCGAGCGACCGAGGTCCTCTTTAAATAGCACCGGGACACTGAGTTTCAGAGGAAGAAATAACATCTAAAAAGCAACAAATCTAAACTTAAGCTTCCTTGAAGTCTAAAACCCTGCATTATGTAATAACACGAGCGTAAATACTATGACAAGATGTCTCCTGAAACAGGAGGAACATACATGGTCCTGAAGGGGGCCACAATGAGCCACCGATAAAAATAAAAAAAAGCCTCAGCTGTTACATCAAACACAGCTGCCTCCTCACAGGAAAACAACAAAAACAAGAGGAAAACTGCTGCTTCTTTATATGTACAAGTGTTCTGAAATTAGATTTCATGCTCCTGAGCCATCACGTGTGTCCTGGCATCAGCACGAGAACGACGGCATCTTATACTGTGTCATCTCCTGCAGATCAGAGGATTACGCGACAGACCGAGTCTTCTTTGCTACTACGAAAAGGAAAATCAACTTAAAGATGTGCAGTAGTTCGAAGTTTGATGGCCAACGACGCAGGATTACGACATTTTAATGAACAATAAACGTGCTGTTTCATGTAAATCCTTTTCTGAACACATCTCAAAGAGATGGTTCATCTGATTTCATCCTCCATTAGCTTTTTATTTCTGATTAGAAAAAGCTAAAGGCACAGTTTCAGAATCTGTGCACATGCATGACCAAGCATGGTAAGAATACAACTGCAATTACACTATATAGGGAAATAGATTGAGTGTGTCTTGACCTGTGTCTTCTTCTGTCAGTTAGTGTGTGGTGTGGTGGCAGACTGTCCCACATGACCTACTTCCCGGACTAAAAGAGAGAGATTAGCAACAACTCTGCACACAGTCACAGCAAGGTTAAGACCGCGGACACACTGGGGTGTTCTGTCTCCTCCGCGCCACCTTCTGCACTTACATAAAAAAAGGAATAAAACACAGAAAATACAGCAAAACGCTCACAACTCAGCTGCTACATCCTTTTCCAGTGACATCATATTATAGAGGATTTTTTGAAATTCAGTAAATTATCCATTTGCCCTGACAGTGAGCTGACTTTTGTCTCAAAAACAAAAAGTTTCTCGGAATGACTTGAAATTCACCATCATAATAGTCGGCATCACCCTGAACACGGATGTGTTGAAAATATTTGCAAACCTCTTAAGGAATAATTTTAATGAATTTTTGAAATTCAGGAAATGATCCATTTTCCCTGATGCACTTTGACAGTGAGCTGACTTTAGTCTTAAAAACAAAAAGTATCTCGGAATGACTTGAAATTCACCATCATAATAGTCGGCATCGCCCTGAACAAGGATCTGTCGAAAATATTTGAAAACCTCTTAAGGAATAATTTTAATGAATTTTTTGAAATTCAGAAAAATGACCCATTTTCCCTGATGCACTTTGACAGTGAGCTGACTTTCTTCTCAAAAACAAAAAGTATCTCGGAATGACTCGAAATTCACCATCATAATAGTCGGCATCGCCCTGAACAAGGATCTGTCGAAAATATTTGAAAACCTCTTAGGGAATAATTTTTATGATTTTTTTAAGAAACAGAAAATGATCCATTTTCCCTGATGCACTTTGACAGTGAGCTGACTTTCTTCTCAAAAACAAAAAGTATCTCGGAATGACTTGAAATTCACCATCATAATAGTCGGCATCGCCCTGAACAAGAATCAGTTGAAAATATTTGCAAACCTCTTAGGGAATAATTTTCATGAATTTTTGAAATTCAGGAAATGATACATTGCCCTGATGCACTTTGACAGTGAGCTGACTTTAGTCTTAAAAACAAAAAGTATCTCGGAATGACTTGAAATTCACCATCATAATAGTCGGCATCGCCCTGAACAAGGATCTGTCGAAAATATTTGAAAACCTCTTAGGGAATAATTTTTATGATTTTTTTAAGAAACAGGAAATGATCCATTTTCCCTGATGCACTTTGACAGTGAGCTGACTTTCTTCTCAAAAACAAAAAGTATCTCGGAATGACTCGAAATTCACCATCATAATAGTCGGCATCGCCCTGAACAAGGATCTGTCGAAAATATTTGAAAACCTCTTAGGGAATAATTTTTATGATTTTTTTAAGAAACAGGAAATGATCCATTTTCCCTGATGCACTTTGACAGTGAGCTGACTTTCTTCTCAAAAACAAAAAGTATCTCGGAATGACTCGAAATTCACCATCATAATAGTCGGCATCGCCCTGAACAAGAATCAGTTGAAAATATTTGCAAACCTCTTAAGGAATAATTTTAATGAATTTTTTTGAAATTCAGAAAATGATCCATTTTCCCTGATGCACTTTGACAGTGAGCTGACTTTAGTCTTAAAAACAAAAAGTATCTCGGAATGACTTGAAATTCACCATCATAATAGTCGGTATCGCCCTGAACAAGGATCTGTCGAAAATATTTGAAAACCTCTTAAGGAATAATTTTAATGAATTTTTTGAAATTCAGAAAATGATCCATTTTCCCTGATGCACTTTGACAGTGAGCTGACTTTCTTCAAAAAAACAAAAAGTATCTTGGAATGACTCGAAATTCACCATCATAATAGTCGGCATCGCCCTGAACAAGGATCTGTCGAAAATATTTGAAAACCTCTTAGGGAATAATTTTTATGATTTTTTTAAGAAACAGGAAATGATCCATTTTCCCTGATGCACTTTGACAGTGAGCTGACTTTAGTCTTAAAAACAAAAAGTATCTCGGAATGACTTGAAATTCACCATCATAATAGTCGGTATCGCCCTGAACAAGGATCTGTCGAAAATATTTGAAAACCTCTTAAGGAATAATTTTAATGAATTTTTTGAAATTCAGAAAATGATCCATTTTCCCTGATGCACTTTGACAGTGAGCTGACTTTCTTCAAAAAAACAAAAAGTATCTTGGAATGACTCGAAATTCACCATCATAATAGTCGGCATCGCCCTGAACAAGGATCTGTCGAAAATATTTGAAAACCTCTTAGGGAATAATTTTTATGATTTTTTTAAGAAACAGGAAATGATCCATTTTCCCTGATGCACTTTGACAGTGAGCTGACTTTCTTCTCAAAAACAAAAAGTATCTTGGAATGACTCGAAATTCACCATCATAATAGTCGGCATCGCCCTGAACAAGGATCTGTCGAAAATATTTGAAAACCTCTTAGGGAATAATTTTTATGATTTTTTTAAGAAACAGGAAATGATCCATTTTCCCTGATGCACTTTGACAGTGAGCTGACTTTCTTCTCAAAAACAAAAAGTATCTTGGAATGACTCGAAATTCACCATCATAATAGTCGGCATCGCCCTGAACAAGGATCTGTCGAAAATATTTGAAAACCTCTTAGGGAATAATTTTTATGATTTTTTTAAGAAACAGGAAATGATCCATTTTCCCTGATGCACTTTGACAGTGAGCTGACTTTCTTCTCAAAAACAAAAAGTATCTTGGAATGACTCGAAATTCACCATCATAATAGTCGGCATCGCCCTGAACAAGAATCAGTTGAAAATATTTGCAAACCTCTTAAGGAATAATTTTAATGAATTTTTTTGAAATTCAGAAAATGATCCATTTTCCCTGATGCACTTTGACAGTGAGCTGACTTTAGTCTTAAAAACAAAAAGTATCTCGGAATGACTCGAAATTCACCATCATAATAGTCGGCATCGCCCTGAACAAGGATCTGTCGAAAATATTTGAAAACCTCTTAGGGAATAATTTTTATGATTTTTTTAAGAAACAGGAAATGATCCATTTTCCCTGATGCACTTTGACAGTGAGCTGACTTTCTTCTCAAAAACAAAAAGTATCTCGGAATGACTCGAAATTCACCATCATAATAGTCGGCATCGCCCTGAACAAGGATCTGTCGAAAATATTTGAAAACCTCTTAGGGAATAATTTTTATGATTTTTTTAAGAAACAGGAAATGATCCATTTTCCCTGATGCACTTTGACAGTGAGCTGACTTTCTTCTCAAAAACAAATGTATCTCGGAATGACTTGAAATTCACCATCATAATAGTCGGCATCGCCCTGAACAAGGATCTGTCAAAAATATTTGAAAACCTCTTAGGGAATAATTTTCATGAATTTTTGAAATTCAGGAAATGATCCATTGCCCTGATGCACTTTGACAGTGAGCTGACTTTCTTCTCAAAAACAAAAAGTATCTTGGAATGACTCGAAATTCACCATCATAATAGTCGGCATCGCCCTGAACAAGGATCTGTCGAAAATATTTGAAAACCTCTTAGGGAATAATTTTTATGATTTTTTTAAGAAACAGGAAATGATCCATTTTCCCTGATGCACTTTGACAGTGAGCTGACTTTCTTCTCAAAAACAAAAAGTATCTTGGAATGACTCGAAATTCACCATCATAATAGTCGGCATCGCCCTGAACAAGAATCAGTTGAAAATATTTGCAAACCTCTTAAGGAATAATTTTAATGAATTTTTTTGAAATTCAGAAAATGATCCATTTTCCCTGATGCACTTTGACAGTGAGCTGACTTTAGTCTTAAAAACAAAAAGTATCTCGGAATGACTCGAAATTCACCATCATAATAGTCGGCATCGCCCTGAACAAGGATCTGTCGAAAATATTTGAAAACCTCTTAGGGAATAATTTTTATGATTTTTTTAAGAAACAGGAAATGATCCATTTTCCCTGATGCACTTTGACAGTGAGCTGACTTTCTTCTCAAAAACAAAAAGTATCTTGGAATGACTCGAAATTCACCATCATAATAGTCGGCATCGCCCTGAACAAGGATCTGTCGAAAATATTTGAAAACCTCTTAGGGAATAATTTTTATGATTTTTTTAAGAAACAGGAAATGATCCATTTTCCCTGATGCACTTTGACAGTGAGCTGACTTTCTTCTCAAAAACAAAAAGTATCTTGGAATGACTCGAAATTCACCATCATAATAGTCGGCATCGCCCTGAACAAGAATCAGTTGAAAATATTTGCAAACCTCTTAAGGAATAATTTTAATGAATTTTTTTGAAATTCAGAAAATGATCCATTTTCCCTGATGCACTTTGACAGTGAGCTGACTTTAGTCTTAAAAACAAAAAGTATCTCGGAATGACTCGAAATTCACCATCATAATAGTCGGCATCGCCCTGAACAAGGATCTGTCGAAAATATTTGAAAACCTCTTAGGGAATAATTTTTATGATTTTTTTAAGAAACAGGAAATGATCCATTTTCCCTGATGCACTTTGACAGTGAGCTGACTTTCTTCTCAAAAACAAAAAGTATCTCGGAATGACTCGAAATTCACCATCATAATAGTCGGCATCGCCCTGAACAAGGATCTGTCGAAAATATTTGAAAACCTCTTAGGGAATAATTTTTATGATTTTTTTAAGAAACAGGAAATGATCCATTTTCCCTGATGCACTTTGACAGTGAGCTGACTTTCTTCTCAAAAACAAATGTATCTCGGAATGACTTGAAATTCACCATCATAATAGTCGGCATCGCCCTGAACAAGGATCTGTCAAAAATATTTGAAAACCTCTTAGGGAATAATTTTCATGAATTTTTGAAATTCAGGAAATGATCCATTGCCCTGATGCACTTTGACAGTGAGCTGACTTTAGTCTCAAAAACAAAAAGTATCTCGGAATGACTTGAAATGTTCCTAATAGTCAGGAGAGAAGCCACTGAGGCCAGACCTGCTGCCTTTGTGACAACACATTCTGTTGCTATGGAAATGGATTGCACATGTGGAATTTTCAGTTTCATAAACAAGCTTTGCTAGCGATGATGTGAATTTTTTTTACTCCCCCCCTTTATAAGTTGCATACATTGTCACAAGAAAGTGTGGGAAAACCATTCCTGCAGGTTTAAATGCCAATTAACACCAAGATGTTCACACTGCGACAACTATGTGATGTGTTATCAAACGATTAATGAGCTCAGTGACTGTGGCTGCAAGGACGTGAAAGTGGAGCGAATGAAACGAGATTAAAGAGTGAAATGTGGCGTACACAGGAGGCAAAGGGGACTTACAAGGGATGGCGCGGAGGTAGAGGTTCTCTCGGATGACCTGCTGGAGTTGGCTGTCCACAGAGCCGGGTGTGAAGCACTTGCTCAGATACAACCTGAGATCCTTGCACAATGTGGAGCCTGAGGGAAGGGCAAAGAAACAGGAAGGGCATGAGCACACACACAAATATATAAGCTGTTTATGCATCAACCAGAGCCTGATTTAAAGGACTCATATTAAACCCTATTTCTACAAGTTAAGCTAGTTCCCTGGTGTCCTAATGAACATGTCAGTGACATGCTTTGGTCAAAATACCATAAGGATGAAGCACCACAGCAGTTCAATCACTCTGCCAAAACAGCCCTGTTCACAACACTCGCTTTTGAGCGCCTGTCTCTTTAAATGCAAATGATACACAGGAAACTACGTCAGTGTCACTGAGGCTAACGGCAGCTAACAGCAGTTAGCATTTGGAAAAGCGATAACGTACATGAACGCATGGCGTGTTTCAATGATGACTGACCGGAAAAAGACACGTGTGACGTCATGTTTACGTGCCGCGGCGCATGTTTACGAGTCCAGACACCGTTTACCAGTCACCTCCGTTAGCTCCTGTAGCGCCGTTATCGCGCATACAGTCAAACTGGAGCGGTCTGTTTATTAAATGAAAAAGAGCAGCGCTACAAATAACCAGCGTAGCTGTGTACTGCCTATGTGTGCCTCTGTTTTTAAAGTTTAGCGTTAATTTAGAGACTCATTTTAACAATCGGGAGTCACGTAAACATGACGTCACGCACGTCTTTTTCCAGTCAGTCGTCATGGTAACACGTCATGCGCTAACATGCGTTAACGTTGACGCCATTAACCGCACTAGTTAAAGTCAATAAAAAGTTGATTTTGCATAATATGTGACCTTTAACACTTTGCAGCCTTAAACTCACACATTCACACATACTGATCTTATATATGTCACGTCTATCCTTAGTTTATGAGGTGTTTCCCCGAGTATCTTGTGCAAAAACAGCCCACACCGAGGTGGATTGTTCCAGACAAACAGGTGGGATGCTGTCACCCAGGGAGTCTGGGCTGATCACCAGTGCTCAGTTTCCTCTCCCCCTCATCTCTTAATATCATCTCAAGTGCTTTAAAGCCTCCGATGACATGACAGGCCACTTGCTGTTACGGATGGTTTAGGCGCATCTCCAGCTTGTCGCTCTGACAGGCGACCACTCTGTCAGTGCTCGCCCTGCAGCCTGACACCCAGCAGTCGACACCTCTGCCTCCCCCTAACCTTCTGTTACTGTGGTTTCGTGCAGGTAAAAAGAATGAATTGTCGACCTCAGAGTGGCATAACTTTATTAGTGCAGGCAGTTGACTGCGCGTACATAAGAGTGGCCACATATGGCATTTGCCTATAAAGGGAAATGAATCTAGCCAGCTGCCTTTTGGGAGATGTGATGGGCTTTTGTTCATTATGTTATGAAACAGCTGCTATTTTCTAGTCTATTGAAGAGCGAAATCTCCGACCTGAGCGTCAGCGCTTTCAAACCAAATGAGCCGCCTGTGCTGGGGGGTTTTATAATAAATGTGAAATCATTGTACCTTGTGCAAACAAGACGCTATTAACGCACGAGAGGCAGTCGGGTGTCAAGGTTAATGGACGACAAAGACATGAAGCACTGGTATGCGGTCAGAAAACCACTGTGGGAAAATGTAAATCTTTTGAGTGTTTAATGGATAGATCACATCACTGCTCTGGTCCACAGAGTAACCGCATTAGTGCTAAAACCTTCAAACTGCTTTTCTACCTCTGGGGAAAGAAGCCTAGCGTCCTTTGTTTGAGATTTGGAGCACAGGGAGTTGTTGTAGGAGTAGGAGTATGGAGGAGGTGTGGTACAGCAAACCCGCGTATCAGCTCATCCATCACTGTCCACACTATATGCAGTCAAGCTGCCTGGGGAGAGCCAGGCATACTTCAGGAATGATAATGGATCCAGCAGCAGCAGAGGAACCGGGAGCAAAGGTCCTCGTTTATACCCCTGTGGCCAAATCAGCCATCAATCTGACCAGCAAGGCCATCAGGAGCAGCAGTCAGGTGACACTCCCGGTGACTTACTGCTCTGTCCAGAGCCAACAAACACATCCATTTCCCCCCAGCCCCCTGTTCTTAACACCAAGGCCCTTCACCTGTGACAGACATCTATATCGTCACCCACAATTCTGACCCCCCCTCGCCAACGTATTGACATATTCAGACTAACTGACGGGTGCACATCAGCATCAGAGAACACGCCACAGACTTGCAGATTTGGCTCGTGGCATGTCAGAGCACGGTTAGTGAACAGGATCATCACGGATGACAGCGATAACAGATTGTCAAAAGCGTAGCTTTGATGAAGCAAGTGAAATGGGCCGCAACACATGAAAGCGTCTACAGCGTTTACAGGGAGGCAATTAAAGAATGAAAGCATTATTGTGATTGATGTGTAATTAGTAAATGCCAGTAGCAGAACAAAGACGTGTTTATCTAATAGAGAATGAGTTAAACGCAAACGTGTGTGAATTCTCCCGCTTTAAGACAAACAATAATAAGAGAGTTTGATGACGTCAGGAAAGAGCGTGGGATCATCGCAGACTGTGGACAACAGAGCGTGGGATCATCAAAAGAGAACACACAGGCTAACTGGTACAACCAAATATTTCCTTCCCCTCTCTGGAAGAAGACGTTTAAGTTTAACCCTTAAACACACCTAGTGTTTTTGGGCTTTTTTTTAATTTTGAGAATATGTTATCCTTTTTTCATGCATATTGTTACAAAAATAATACTCTCTGAGTGTTCTCAATTTTTTTTCATGTATTTTTTTTTTTTTTAGTCTATTGTATCCAACGTCAACTAAAATACTCACACTAACACACCTACGGACAAAAATGTGCTCATAGAAACCCGTTCAGATCACTATATTCGATGCATCATGACAAATAACGTGACAATTTAAGGGTTAAAAACTTGTTTGATGTTTGATATGATGAGGAATGATGTAAGTTTAAAAAAAAAATTATAATAATTTGAATTTATTTTTCTAAATAATTTTATGGCTTTATTTTTTAGGAGCACATTTTGGTACTGTGGGTGTTTTAACATGAATATTTTATGAAATATGACATATGGAAAAAAAACATGCTTTTAAACATTCTGCTAATCTTTCATATATATATATACGAGGCTGCAATAATCATACCAAAAATAATCCAGTTTGTATATATTGAATGAAGTATATTGAAAATAATTCATTTATTGTGTTTTTTAGATCCATAAAATGACGGTGCATCATGACCAAAACTTGCCAATTTAAGGAGTTAAAATTAAAAAAAATGTATGGAAAAGACTGATGTTGGTTTAAAACAATAATTAATTAAAATAAATAATAAAAACACAAGAGCCAGGATACGAGTATGATGTCATCACAGTTCAATGATTGATTATAAACTGAAGAGGGCTGGAAAAGCTTTAAAGTTTTGGCTAATGTTTTGCTAACACAAATGTACGACATTATTCGGGTCATTTATTAGCAGAAATTTTACATTTTATATTATCAATTTGAAAAAAATCATACCTGGTGACACAGTTTTGATGCGGATAGGATGGGGACAGGAGTTGAGGACGCCACGCACGTCTCCTAATGTCATCCCTAACACAGGTGTCCCACCTATTTCGAGGATGATATCACCCACTACGAGTCCGCCCCCCGGTGCCGACGTAACAAAGGGACACTCTCCATAATCCGCTCCGCCGCCAACGGCGAGCCCGAGCTCCCCCGACGAGCCGAGCAAAGGCACGAAGCTGTCCTGGACCCTGGAACGCCAGTGCAGCTTCTTCACCGCTGTCTTAGACATGGCAAATGAGCTGGAGGGGAGAAAAAAAAAAAAAGGAAAATGAGATTAGAGGGTTGAGCAGAAGGCGTGAGACGGTAAAAAAAAAAAAAAAAAAAAAGTAGCTAGGGAGAGACCATGTGACTTCTGGTTTTTTGCTATTTAACCTTTGCCAGCTGTCAAGGTCTGAGGTCTAGGGGAGTTGGTGTGGTGTTTCACACCAGAATACGTGAAACCCATGAATAATTCCGGCTCTGTGGGTTGTCTCTGAGACCAGACGAGTTTGATGATGCAGGAATAACACAACATGCTCTGTTTTATGCAAACATACTACATCATAGTACAAGAACGTCCAGTCCAACTGAACACACACAGGCACACTCCCGCATGCTCTGTGCGGTTGCTGCAGGCTGACGTTATGTTTTCATGTAAACACACACACACACAGACACACACACACACACAAGGAGGAGCGAGTGCACATTCCACCACATCGTGAGTCACATGGGAAAAAAAGTCTGTTTGGCGTTCGATAAACGCACGGGTCAATGGATGCACACTCGTTCTGACAGGCCAAGTGAGAACCTGGCCACAGATAAACACACGCTCACTTCTGTATCTGCAGAGACGCATTGGCGCGTTCACACCAAATATAGATTTTCATAGATTTTCCTGGACATTGAATAATTATCCTGTACACTCAGTACAAGTACAAGTGTAACATGCAGTTGTTCATTCAAACTAATAACTGCCATTTAAAACAGGATAAACTTATTGATTTGATTGTGAAACTCATTCTTTATGCATTTAGAGACATCGAGTTTGGTTTATACTGAACTAAATATACGTCCAAAGGACCCTAAACAAAGTTTGTGATTTCTCTCAATTGGTTTTTTTTTTTCTTCATGACCTGCAGGTAATATTTTTAGTTTGAGTTGAATATGAACTGCACAGTCAGAGCACATGTCAAGTCCCGTAACTCTCTTTTGACATGCTGGCCAAGACGCACCATTTGACATTGTGGGTATCGTTTACGTCCTGGGTGGGTTTCGTCCACAAATCAGCAGTTGCTGATAGTTAAAGTTTTAGTTTAGTTTTGTGTTGTCAAAATTGCAAAGAGTAGCTCTATTTAAGCTGGGGACAGCCCTATGTTCTGAAATCCCAATGTTCCAAAATCCTTGGAGCTCCACAGCGGGTTACACCGAGCACCACGAGCCCGCCGCCCAGGAGCCCCAGAGCTGATACAACAAGCACCAAGCGGACCACCTCTGGAGATCTACTTGAATACTTTTTCACCTTTTTACACATTTTTTACACTATTGACATTGATATTAACTGTTTTACAATATTTTCATTATTCTATTTTCTTAATTTTCACAAAACTCCATGCCCCTCTGGAGCTCCACAGGAGGGACACTGACCACCACCCACCCGCCGCCCTGGAGCCCCAGAGCGGGGACAACTACCACCATATACACCACCCCACACCCTGGAGCTCCACAGCGGGAACAACAACCACCACCAACCCACCACCCTGGAGCCCCAGAGCATTGGTGGTGGCTAGCTAGTTAGCTTTGCTGGTGGCTAGCTAGCCAGTTTAAATTGGGCGATAACTGGCATGGTTCAATTGAAATTTATTCGTCTTGTTCAATAACTAAAATGTTAAGAAACTCATTTGGATCAAGGCAAAGAATTAAGGTTGGGTCAAGTGCAATATTATTGTTTACATCAACATAAAATAATCAAGTCAAATATTTTCAGATTAAATTTGAGCAAGGTCATACTCTTTTCAGTGAATATTGTATTCCCTGTGAACAGACTCTTTTCTATTGTCTTCTTTTTAGACACAGTGTGACTTCGGTGAACAGAAGGGTGGAGAAGCCTGGAGGTAAAAAAAAAAAAAAAAAAAGCATCTCTGAAAATAAAAGCATGTTTCCTCGCGGTGAGCAGCTGTGCGTGTCTGAGCTGTGGACGGAGCTGACACATCTGAGACGGCCGTGACGTGACAGCTGCTGTGATATCCGGAGAGAGGTGGTCAGTGTTCCGCTGACATCCTCACAACGCCATCGTCACTTTGACACACACAGTGACAACAGAGACACACAGTGACAAACGGTCACCAGAGAGCACCTTATGGGGGAAACTAGCTCAAATTTTAGATAATAAACTGACCAACTGTCTTACAATGCCCTCACACAAGTCAAATGTGAAATGTGGCTCCGTGGATCAAAGCCCTTGCATACATTACATAAAAAGGCTAATTGTGCTAACACACAAAACCCAATTATTTGTATTTAATTAAACTAGTGCTGGGCACGTTAGCGATATAGATTTGTTAACAGCGTGTTTCCTTGATGACTGATCGGAAAAAGACGTCACGGTGACGTCATGTTTGCGTGACTCCGGATTGTAAAAATGAGTCTCTAACGCTAAACTTTAAAAACAGAGGCACACATACGCAGTACACAGGTACGCTGGTTATTTGTAGTGCTGCTCTTTTCCTTAAATAGAGAGACTGTAGGCGCGCTAAAGGAGCTAATGCAGCTAACGGAGCTATCTGGTAAACGGTGCCTGGACTCTGGTGCCACGGCACGTAAACATGACGTCACGCGCTCCTTTTTCCGATCTGTTGTCATGGAAGCGTGTCATGCGTTAACGTGCGTTAACCTAGTGCCCAGCACTAAACTAGCCTACGCTGTCGGGGGCCGACAGCAAGGGGTATATCCGAGAACTTGTCCAATCCTCAACTTTCCAATATACGCACTCGCCACTAACTGTTTTAATGAATTATTAGGGCTGTCAAAAGATTACAATTTTTAATCAGATTAATCACAGGGTAGCTGTGGATTAATCACGATTAATTACCATTCGTAAATATGCCAAAAAAATTCAAGTTTTCTCTTTATATTGTTGTAGGAACAGAGAGATAAATAAAGTATGTGAAAATATAAATGTAAAGAACAATAAAATACTGTAAATAACTTGTAAAAACATATACAAACTTAGTAAAAAATAAACATTACATTGTAAAAAAAAAACACATTTTAAGACAACATAAATAAATAGAAAAAATAAAATGCTGTAAATAACTTTAAAAAACAAAACTACACATTGCACTGTAAATAACTCACATTATAAACAAAATATAAAGTATAGAAGTTAAATAGTTTTCTTACTAAACCCACAGCAGGAAATTCCTCATCAGCACTTTGAAGCACTACTTCTACTAGTTAGCGTTAGCATTAGCGTTAGCTAGCATTCTGACGCTAATGTTAGCTGCTGTCTGTGTCCCCGTTAGTTAGACAGTGACTGTTAATGTTATGATTATATCATTATCTGCGCCAGCAGCGTCACTTACAACTGTGTGTCTTTCTTTCTTTTTTCTTCATCCTCTTTTTTTCTTCCTCTTCTAACTTCCTGATTGATAACTCCTCTTCATTTTCCTTCAGCTTCACACAGGTTAACGTGAGGAGACGTGGGGCCTCTTTAGGGAGGTTTACTACTGAGATGTCATTGCAAATCAACCCTTGTTGTTTAAGGGAGACGGTGATGCAGCTGCTCACTGATGCATTTAGGCTCCGAGTGTCGGGAACCCTCATATCGGCTCAGGGCCCCAAGCAGTTGCCCGCCGCCTTGCCTGTTCATAAACTGCACGTCTACTCGTAGCGCGATGAAAGTGAGAAAATGCGTTAACGCGTTAAAAAATTAACACGTTAATATCATCCTGCGTTAACGCGTTAATTTTGACAGCCCTATTAATTATTAATAAATTCTACGAAATAACTGTTAAATATTATGATATAATGCTGACTACACTTTATACATGTTCAAAGTATCCATATAAACTATTATACCTTGTTAAATATTATGAATATTAAAATGCTAACCACACCTGCCATATCTTCAAAGTGTCCAAATGTCATGAAAAAGCATACACTATGTTTATTAAACTTCATGAAAAAGCTACACTATGTTCAAACTTTCCATTCAATGCATAAATAAAGAAATGGAGACTTAACTATTTTTTATATGATAATTAATAAATGTATATTATAATGTAATAAATATTATAAATAAGTGCTAAATAAACCCATGATATCCTCAATGTGTCCAAATGAGCTCAATAATAAAGAAAAAATGCCTTAACTATTTTTTTCTGTGTTCACTAATAAGTTAACCAGTTAACTTATTATGTAACTAAGTTAACTGGTTAACCGGTTAACTGGTTAACCGGTTTACCAATAAACATACTTATTGGTTGTATATTCAACACTAGACAATAAACCCTCCTGAATGTCACACACTGGACCTTTAAAGTTCTCCTCCTTGCATTAGAATCAAGAGTATTAATCATCAGACAGTGTCAGGCGGTGACACTTGGGGCGGGACGACGTCAATTGTTCCAAAAATAACTCTATTTATGTTAATGAAAAAAATGCCTCACACTTGATTTATAACATCAGTTTTTATTTTCTATTTGAAGAGTTTAGGTATTCAATCACTAATTTGCGGTGTTCTTCAATACATCATGTCTATATTTTCTCATTTATGGTCCGAGAGTTAGAGTGGAATAGATTAATGTCTCGCAAACTTTATATAAATATGGGGACCCACTTTTTTAAATATGACAAACTGTCACGACGCCCACTTCAGCATATAAATCTTTACAAGAGCAAAATCTGTTTCTAACTTAAACATTTTTAACTGTGTTTACAAGCATTTCTGCAGCTGCTGATGCTATCTTTAACAGCCGAACCACTCATTTCCAAGTGACATACAGTATGTTCTGATCAATGAATCACAATATTAACATAAATCTTAAGTAAAATACTTATTTGGCCACCAAAACGAATTATGTCCAGAATTATGTGTCTAGGAACGACTCAAGTAGACAATCAGACATGTGGTAAACGACTATTGGTAATGCATTGTAAGGAACGTAAAGGCTAACATAATACAAAACAGCTAGCTATGCTAATGCTAATAAAAAATGAAAACATTTGCGTTGTGCCTAATGAGATTGCACAGTGTTTGTATTACGTTAGCCCTACGCTAATGCTAACGTAGCCTCGCTAGCTTACTTTCGGAAACAGGTTCGCCGAGTTGGCCGCAAAGTAGTAGCGTGGTGAATGGACACCTCGTCGTGTCAGTATAACATCATGTTCTGCAGGTGAACTGTGTAAAAATGTCTCACCCCCCGTGAGGGAAGCCTCTTCACTGCCACCTCCACGCTCCAGACAGCGCAGCTGCTGCTGATGAGCTGCTGCCTGCCTGGTGTAGCGTGATTAATAAATCAGGGAAAATTTAAATCCTCCAAAAAATTTGAAAATCTAGGATGCACACCATGGGGCCATGCTCAACCCATATCCAAAGTCTTAGGGCGATCTTCACTAACGGTCAGTGAGATATGCCTGTCACAGACACACAGACAGACACACAGACGCAACTTTCTTTATAGATATATGTACATAGGTGTATCCAGCGACCATCTCTCCACTGTTCTAATGGTACATTGTGTTTGCTAATAGCGGTAGAAGGCTATTGGATGATTAGAAAACCCTTGAAAACCCTTGTGCAATGATGTTAGCACAGCTGAAAACAGTTTTGCTGGTTCTTTGACGAAAGCAGTTTGAAGGGCAAAATGATTTGGAATAAAAATCATTATTTCTAATCTTGTCAATGACTTGACAATTGATTTTTATTCAATTCATTTGTTTTTTATGAATAAAAGTGTGAATTTTATTGGAAAACACAAAACAAATTGTATAGGTGACCCCAAACTTTTGATCAGTACACTCTTAGAAATAAAAGTGCTAAGTAGAACCATTTAAGGTTCTTTGGCTTGTCCTCATAGGAGAACATTTTTTGGCTCCAGGTAGAACCTTTTTTATAAAGGTTCCACCAAGAACCATTTAAAAACACTTTATTCAGGAAAGGGGTTTTAAAGGGTTCTCTGGATCAAAAGGATTCTACTGGAAGCATTAGTGTTACCAAGAACCCTTGAAGCAAATGGTTACAGGTAGAACCTCGGCCTTTGTAGAATGACCGTTTTGGAACCCTTATTTGGAAGAGTGTAGTGTTTGCAAACATATGTTACTCACGGCAAACAGTGACCTGCCTGTCCTCACACTCTCAGTAACAAATATGGTCTCTTCTACCAGTGGGCGACGTCACAGTGGGTTGACATGACAGTGACGTGTTCCCTATGAAGGTTGTTGCTCGTTTTTTGCCAAAAACGTCAAACTGTTCCCTTTCACTTACTTAGGAACACCAGCGCTGACACAAACCAGCAGATATTTGCACCACGTCACTTCACCTGCATGCTGCCCTGTTACTGTAAGTGACTGTGTGTGTGTGTGTGACGACGACACACAAACCCTCAGCTGGTGTGTGGAAATAACACGCCCGTAGAGGCTTTTCTCAGTGAAAACACAGCCCCAGCGGTGGCAAGCTGGACCTTTTCACCCTGCAGACCTAATGAGACTGCTTTACAGAGTGTGAGAAGGACAGGACATGAATAATCCTCTCCACTTGATTGGTCATTCGACTGGCAGATCTGACAGAGATCCTCTACTTCCCTCCTCTCTCTTGCTGCCACAGTAAAACGAGAGAGTCTCTGCTGAGGGCTTTTTTTTCATGCACAGACATGGGCAGAATGGGGAGGAGGAACGCCTGGAGTGAATAGATTAAAAGATAAATAGGGAGAGGGCAACATTTATCAATGAAATACAGATGGATTGCACACATTTAGGGGGACACAGATAGAGATGCATCACAGTCTGTGTTTGGCAGAGGAATCTCTCGTTTGACCTTGCAGCTCAGGTGACACACGAGTCAGAGCCTGAGAAGCGAGCTTGAGTCGGTTGCCAAAACACTGGGAATCCAAAAAAACACCACATTGTGCATCCGCAGCCGCTGGTTCAAAGCCAGCGTTCGTCACTGCGACACTGTGTTTACAACGTTTATCGCGGAATTATGCTTACTGTTCCATCCCCTGCTAAACAGCGCCTCCAGTCACTCTCTCTCTTCCTCTGTCACTCTCTCACCCCACTGTGAAACCTTCTGCGGCAGCGTTTGTCGACCTGCTTCCACCAAAGCCAGCCGTCCACCCACACAGAGAACAGCAACGCGACATGCGTTAAGTGTGTCGTGAGACGGGAATTAGAAGAAAAACATAAACTTTTTTTTTTTTTTCCTCCCCATCTAATCATAAAAACCATGTTTCCCTCGTGCATCAATCTGCAATCGTAATACTATAAGCTGTTAGTCTCTTCATGCTTTATCTAAAGATTTCGCAGGCAGTCGTGATTAAAGTGCTAAAAATAAAACAACTGATAGTCTGAGGGTATTATCCTTTCCTGTTGAGCCCACACACTCTCAGTGCTGTATCTATTATACGCAACGGAGGCTGAGTGTGTTGTGCACAAGTGGTAACTGTTGTCTTGACCCCGTGCGTCTGACTGGGCTTTAATGAGCACCAGCATGTCAAGTCCACTGAAGCCTGGACTCGTCCGGCAACACACAGACACACACAGACACACACAGACACACACAGACACACCCTGACTCTACTGCTGCTGCTGCTGCTGCTGGTGTGGATGTTTCCAACTGGCCTTGCACACTCATTTTACACTGTAAAAAAGAAAAAGTTGAGAAAACTCGACATTTATTACTGCACAACTTACTGCAATCCATTTTTGAGTTTACAGCCCAAAAAAAGATCTCGAGTTTTAAAAAAAGGTTTTATTTAATTGAGATAAGTTAACTGTTTGAAAACATTGTTTTGAGTTGGGCTGGATCTTTCATTGGGCTGTAAACTCAAAAATTGATTGCAGTAAGTTGCCTTGAAACTCAACTTTTTCTTTTTACAGTCGACCGTGGCCGTTAAAAACAGAGCACAGGGTTGACTCTAAGGCTAGAAAGGAAAGTTATATCCTCAGTTTTATTATAATTACATATGTAGTATACAATTTCATGCATCCTATACCTCTTCTTCTTTTCCCTTAGCTTATAAAAGTGTCATATGTAACTTTTAAATATTAGCAAATTGCCACATGAGTTCACACGATGCTGTGTTTCTCAGTGTGGACATGTTTAGATTTTGTGCTGCCCATGCAGTGACATTCCCACACTGCACACAGGAAGTGATTTGTTTTATGCTGACACGGATGGAGGTCGCAGCAACATTGCGGTGCAGCTACAAACAGGTCGTTGGACTGAAAACACACAAAGATGCTTCCACCAAAAAAAAAAAGTGATTGAGCAGTTTGAGTGCTATTCTCTTACAATGTGTGTTTGTGCTGTGAATTGAGTTGTAATTTTCCTATAAAACTTTTCCAAGAGAAAGACATAAGCTGACATAAGTTCTCACATTTAAACAACGCTGTCTATGACGATGCTCGGTCAATTGTAAGGCCATTGTAAGCAACAGTGGAGGTTGCAGAAGGTCTCGTTTTTTAAAGGACTCATATTATACTCTATTTCTCCAAGTTAAACTAGTTCCCTGGTGTCCTAATGAAGATGCTTTGGTCAAAATACCACAAGGATGAAGCACCACAGCAGTTCAATCACTCTGCCAAAACAGCCCTGTTCAGAACACTCTGTTTTAGTAGTAAAACAAAACTTAAGGGACAGGAAATGACATCAGCCACAGAGGCTACTGGGAGCTAACAGCAGTTAGCATTTGGAAAAGTGATCATTTGCAGGCTCTAGCAGGCACATTGCTGTTATATATAACATGTATCCACTGGACAGATAAATCCTCTGAGGCTGGAAGTTTGTGTAGAACTCTGTGCTGCACTGTGGAGCCAAGAATAGAACTTTTCGCAGACTTCCGGTTTTCGGATGCCGTTGCCCTCGCCAGCACTTTCGCATGTTTTACGGACAAAGCTGAGCTCCACGAGACAACAATTCCAGCAATTTAGCACATTGTGACGTCCCAATGAGCGCGGAAGTCAACATCTCCTGTACTTAGACTGAGGAGGACCACAAAAACATGACTGAGTCCTCTTTTTTCACACGTTGGCGACTGGTAGGACCTCCAGAGTCCCAAATATAAGTATTAAAATGATTAAATAAGTTGATTTTGCATAATATGGGACCTTGAATAATCTAACATAAGGCGCCTGTAACTGTCCGCAAAAGTCACTCCAGACACTCTGACCTTCTGCCAATTCCCTGGTCAAATTTCCAGATAATATCCACGTGAACCAATGTAAGAATATAGCAGAATATAAGTGGGCAAGAGGAGGATTGTACTGTCTCCTACGAGCTCAAGCCAGGCGCCACCGTGTCCTGGGTGTTCTGGACATTCTCCTCTCGTTGTGAAAGTGTCTGCCCCAGACAATATCCCGCCGTGTTCATCACGTATGGACGACAAACAGAAAACGTCCAGGCCGTAATGTTCTTCATACATTTTCCAGAGTTAATGTCTGAAAACGACTCCAGCGGCAACCAAGGCTCACAGTATAGGGTACGATATGTAAACGTGTTCCTGTTACGCTGCACAATTCAATTTCATCTGAAATGACAGTGCTGGATGAAAAGACGTCAAAATATTAACGTCAATCTGTCAGGTAGGTATTGAGGCATGATGGAATCAGTCAGGGAATCGTGAAAGACATTAGAAATCATCCACTGCAACTATGTGTGTAAATACAGGTAATTTCATGGCTCGTGACTAAATCACTCCAGAAAAACAACCGTATCAAACAGCGAGGAAGACACATTATATCCTGATTCAAGGATATCTGACGCTATAAAAAGAGAAGCTCTGAGATTTCTGACCTTCAGGTCAGAAAAGAGCTGACCGATACACCGTATCTTGTTTCACTGACTTCCTCTCCACCAGTGACCTCCTCAGGGTTTCTACAGCTTGCAGCCGTGGTCCTCATGTGTAATTTCAAACCACAGCAATCTGTCGCTGGTAAAACACACACACACACACACACACACACACACACACACACACACACACGCACATTCTTGTACTTGCTGCATACTGAGGACTGGGTTGCCGACAAAGTGAGGACCAGCATTTCCACTTTATAAATCAACACAATTACAAATATCTACTTCATGAATGACATCTATATAGATCTACTGGTTGCAGTACCATAAAATGTCTGCAGGTGGAGCCCCAGAGCAAAAAGCGCTGGAAAACTTTTTCGATGTTTTTTTTTTTTTTTTTTTTGGTCCAAAATTTTACAAAAACGTCATGCTATACTATGTCGTCCAAAATTTGAAAAAAAAATTTGGCCAAAAAATTTTGGTCCAAAATTTGACAAAAACATCACACTATAATACTATGTCGTCCAAAATTTGAAAAAAAAATTTTGGTACAAAATTTGACAAAAACATCACACTATACTATGTCGTCCAAATTAAAAAAAAAAAAATTGTACACAACATTTTTGGTCCAAAATTTGACAAAAACATCACACTATACTATGTCGTCCAAATAATAAAAAAATAATAATTTTACACAAAATTTTTGGTCCAAAATTTGACAAAAACATCACACTGTAATACTATGTCGTCCAAAATTAGAAAAAAAATTTGGCCAACAATTTTTGGTCCAAAATTTGACAAAAACATCACACTATACTATGTCGTCCAAATTAAAAAAAAAAAATTGTACACAAAATTTTTGGTCCAAAATTTGACAAAAACATCACACTATACTATGTCGTCCAAATAAAAAAAATAATAATTTTACACAAAATTTTTGGTCCAAAATTTGACAAAAACATCACACTGTAATACTATGTCGTCCAAAATTAGAAAAAAAATTTGGCCAACAATTTTTGGTCCAAAATTTGACAAAAACATCACACTATACTATGTCGTCCAAATTTAAAAAAAAAAAAATTTACACAACATTTCGGGTCCAAAATTTGACAAAAACTTCATACTATAATACTATGTCGTCCAAAATTTTACCCAAAATGTTTGGTCCAAAATGTAATTTTTTTTTATTTTTTTTATTTTTTTACATATTGAGTATAGCATGTTATAGCAACCAAAGGAAGTGATTTCAATGAAAACAAAGTGAGTACCGGCCAAAATGTCCTCACTCCGTAAAAATGACCTCACTTTGTTGGTTGAAAACCCTCACTGGTCCTCAGTATGCCACAAGTACAAGAACACACACACACACACGTCCTCTTGAAGCTATTCTTAGTGCTTTCTTCCTTTTTGCTCATTGTTTAATCAGAAAGCATAAATCATATGCTGGAGGTTATTATGCCTCAGAGTATAGTACAAACAGCTGTGGCTTTTCACTCGAAATGGCATGAACACGTGTTTGTAATAACTTCAGGGTGACTATTTCAATCTCGACTCGGGACCGGGAATGAATATTTCATTATTCATGATTACAAAAACGTCAATTTGTTCGTGTGACAATTTGAAATTTATGTAAAAAAAAGATTGCTAGCAAACGTGGAAAATGTTTCATCAATGAGTGAATTCAAAAGAGGAAAATCTGTCAACTGCATCTGTTATCTACGGAAGAGTATTAGGGTCATTTAGGGACTTTTTTTTTCTCAGAATTACGACTTAATCTCAAAATTCTGACTTTAATCTCAGTTACTTTCTCTCAGAATAACACCTTTTAATCTCAGAATGACGACTTTAATCTCAGAATTCTGACTTTATTCTCAGAATTCATGCCATTTTATTTATTTATTTATTTTAAACATTTTAATCACACTGTGGCAGTAGCAGTGAGCATTTCGTGAGTGGACTGCATGTGTGTTTTGCAGAAGTGATCAAATTTCAGAGATTCCTTGAATGCATCTTGAAACTGCTCCTCTAATCTCAACACGCTGCACACCCTGCATTATTTTACTTGCTCTGGAGTTTAAAACATTAAAATATTCACAAATAATCTTGAATAATTGTGAATATAATATTAACAAACAACACATTTCTACACTGTACGAATACATCATGGTAAAGAGATGCTAATGACAACTGAGCAACTAAGACCTTCCTGGTGATTAGTCTAAAAAGGCTGGGACCATTTCTCTTCTCCTTGCATCTCATCGTCATAGTGAAAGCAATATATTTATTACAGGATAAATTAAGTGAGGAGTTATTTCAGGTTGCATCTCTGGGGTATTCATTTATTAAAGTTACACAGATAAGCTCAATAATTCAGAGTCAACGTTAAGCAACAAATCAAGGGCGAGAGGGAATAGCGGTTGACATTCGGCTGGAGAGCATCTTGAAAGACCTTGAGGAAAAAAAAAATGGTTCTAAGACAAACAGATCAATTAAGGCGAGTGAATAATTGAGTTTCTCTGTAGGAAAGTTACTCTTTGCAAAGGCAAAGGAAAACAACAACTAGTCCGGACAGATTTATGCAGCAGATTGTACTTTGCGGTTGCACACATTTCCATTTGAAATGGCACAATTTCAAACAAACATCAATCAGATAACGGCTGACTATGACTCTGCCCTTGTTGGACCTTGTTTTTCATCCTTGCATCAGTGACGTGACTGAGGAGAAAAGCAGCGACCGTCCACTTTTGGTGATTTCCCAGCCCCATGTTCCTGATGTCTATCGAGATGCCGTCCCTGATCCTCATCAAAGCCGTGTCTCAGCTGGTGGATCGCTCCCTGACATAATCGGCTTTGACCGAAGCGGCGTTTTTTATCGAACTTCTGCAAAAAGGAAACTTTTTAACGCAATTAGCAGCTGCCGCTTTGATCTGACTCTGCTGCTCTGCTTGGAAACGATGACGTATCTGAGCGAGCGGGATGTCTGTGTCCGCACGAGCAGCAGCACAGACGTTCTGTTGGTTTGATTCGCTGGAGCCAGACGCGTTCTGTTGTCCGCGTTCTGTTTTCAGCTCTAATGAAATCAGCCTGTTCAATAAACTCACCCAGAATGCACTCGTACAAAAATGATGCAATCGAATTTGGTGTGTACCGATATATACAGTTTATGTCACAGTGAACTGAGGTCAGCACCTAATAATCAATGAAATAATAGCTTTTCTGATTATCAGATTTATTGATCGAATGGTTTATCGAACCAAGGTTACACAACTCAATGATGATGTTTCTCACAAGCTGTAAACCTGTGTAGCTGTTTGGGACTATTAGCATTAATAAAAAAAAAACACTGACATGATGGGTGACAGTGGCTAGGTCGCCTGTTTGGATCCCTTTCTGTGTGGAGTTTGGGCTTAAGGCCACATTATACTTCTCCGACTGCGTAATGCGTTATCCGTCTGCGTCACCACGGAGACGCCTCGAGCCTTTATACTTCTGCGTCGTGGTGACGGACACGCACTGCAATTTCCCGCCCGATCAGTAGGGGTCGCTGCGCAAGGTTGTTGTGCTTCAGGCTACATTGAGCAATGGCGTCCGAGAAAGAAAGAGAGAGAAAGACTGTTGTTGTTGAAACAGTGGCCGTTTCTCACTTTTCTGTGTCACTGAACGCAGTTTTAAGATAATTTGAGGCGAGAAATTGGCCATTTAGAGTCTAAACATGTGCTGTGTGTGTTAAGATATGACGTATTTATAGTTTGGCAGCGACGTTATCGGCGGGGATCAGCTCCGCCCTCTGTGGACGCTCGGTGCTCACTGTGAGCCGGCACAGAGCAGCTTAGCTCGGCCTGTTCCTGAGGACCAATCGCAGCTCTTGCCGTCTCCGTTGTCCCTTGACGGAGTGACGGACACTTAAAAAATATTTTGTGCAGTCGGAGACGACGCAGAGCACTTTACACAGAAGTATAAATTGGGCTTAGGCTTCCACCCACAGTCCAAAAGCATGCAGATTAGGTTAAGTGGACGCTCTAAATTGACCGTTTATGTACAACGTATGGTTGTTTGTCTCTAAAGCCCAATTTATACTCCTGCGTAAAGTGCTCTAGTTTACGCAGAGCCCTCTACGTCGCTGGAGAGGCTGTCGGAGAGCCTCTGCGTCGTCTCCGGATGCACAAAATATTTTAGGTGTGTAAGTGTATGGAGACGGCAAGAGCTGTGATTGGTCCTCAGGACAGGCCGAGATAACGCTGCTCTGTGCCGGCTCACAGTGAGCACCGAGCGTCCACAGAGGCGAAGCTGATCACCGCCGATCACAACGTCGCTGCCAAACCATAAATATGTCACATCTTAACACACAATTTCTCGCCTCAAATGATCTTAAAACTGCGTTCCGTGACACAGAAAAGTGAGAAACGACCACTGTTTCAATGTTATTCTGCTGCAACAACAACAACAACAGTCTTCTCTCTCGGACGCCATTGCTCACTGTAGCCAAAAGCACAACAACCTTGCATAGCCAACAAGTTCTAAACTAATGATTATTTATGTAAAGAGAGGTTGTTAGTAATGTGTGTAGTATGGAATTTGCTAATGCTAATCGCAAATGCTAAAGGTGCATTATGTAATAAATCTAAAGCAACTGGCCATAAAATCCTCCTAATGTGTCACAGAGACTCAGGAACAATGTTCATATAACAAACTGAATCATGTTTATGTTCTGAAATCATGTTTTGGCGTCATGTGGCGCCACCTACAAGCGTGTACCAATCATTGCAGTCAGTAGAGTCTCAGCTGCTGAGCAATCACGGGTTGCCAGTTACGTCAAAAAACGAAAACCTAAAAGACCTCTGTATTTAGAATTTGAATGTAGTAACCGTTTTTGGCCACATTCTTACATATGGCACCTTTAATTAGCTTCACGTTTGCTGCTGTTTACTGTCAGTGTTTAATACTAATACTGGTCTTACTGTGTTCACAGTTTCACAATATTCTCTTTAAACTGAAAGGAGATGATTCACGTGTATCCTGGAGTTTGATGTGATTGGAAGCAAGTCCATGACAGCATTGTTAGTGCTCATTATTCAATGAATCAGTTAATCATTTGGTCTAAAAATTGACTATGTAAAATTAGACATTCACTAAAATATTTCTGAAATGATCTTACTGTGTTCTATATCAATTCAAAGAAAAGCAGCACATCTCCAAGAGTGATATTAAAATCAAACAAAATCTTTCCCTGCCCTAATTCCACCTCCAGCTGCAAAAGTGAGGAAAACTAAATCTCCTCTTGAAGTCGTCCCACGCCTCGTCCCTCTAACCTGCAGTGAAACACGTTGACGCTAATCTTCCAGCATCTTCCCATGGGTGGTGGTGTTTGGGAGTCGAGCCAAGTGAGGCATCTTAAATAACCAGTGTCCTTAAATTTAACTGAACTGCTGGCCACTGGTGCAGTGGCAGACACACACACACACACACACACACACACACACACACACACACACACACACACACACACACACACACACAGAAAGAGAGTCTTTCTCCCGGGGCTCCGACCTCACCGTCTTATCTGATATCTGTGTCCCGACCTCTCGCTGCGCCAACACTGACACCAGAATGTGTCGTGTGTGGCAGTGAACTAAAGCTCCCTGATGCTCGCTCACTTTTCAAATCTAGGGCAAAACAGACAATAGTGGCAGATCAAAAAATAAAAAATGATTCAATGCTTTTGGGGGCTGTCAAATAGTGACAGTGAGAATTGCATGCACGGAAACATTTCCCGTCCTTGTGCAGACAATAAAAACAAGTTTTAAAAAAAACACTGCACGGCCGTCAGCAAAAGCAAAAGCCTATTCCACTGTGTGATTTTATTAAAGCCGCTCTGGAGGATTTAGAGTAAGATTAAAGCATTGTTGAGCGACTAGAGTGACACCTGTACATGTGGCAGGATATAACACCAGAGATTATAACACCAGTGATGTTTCCTTTGTGGAAATTCTGTTCTTTAACGCTTAGAACACAGAGCATTTCGGCTAATTAATCTTTAAACGTACAGTATATACAGAGGCTAAAAGGATGTCCAATAAAAAGTGACTTATATCCTTTTTTTAGCATCAAAACCTGATGAAAAAAATAAACTTTATAAACATACCTGAACAAAAAATCCTCAATTTTAAAAAATTAAAAAAAAAAAAAAAAATTGTAGAAAAACGCTCTAATTTTGTGGCTTATGGACAATTATCGCTACTTTATATCACAACTAAAAATGTGACAAATAAGAAGACAGAAAAAAAATCTGATTTTTTAAAAAGCCTGAATATGTGACCTACACTCTTAGAAATAAAAGTGCTAAGAAGAACCATATAAGGTTCTTCGGCTTGCCCTCATAGAAGAACACTTTTTGGCTCCAGGTAGAACCTTTTTTAAAAAGGTTCCACCGAGAAACCTTTTAAAACCTATTTCCTTATTCAGGAAAGGGGTTTTAAAGGGTTCTCTGGATCAAAATGGTTCTTCCTGGAACCATTAGTGTTACCAAGAACCCTTGAAAAACCCTTTCTTCTGGAAAGGGTTTTTCTGTAGCAAATGGTTCCAGGTAGAACCTCAGCCCTTGTAGAAGAACCCTTTTGGAACCCTTATTTCTAAGAGTGTATAAACACAAACACCCCCAGGACGTCCATATAAGTTGTATAGATGTATATTATTCCCACGGCAAATGACCATGGGTGCACAGATCAGTGAGCACTAAGGGTTAATGTCACAGGATCAAGGTGAAAACAGGCTCACATTAGCGGGGCCATGTTGTGTTGTGTACACTCCGGTCTGTCGCACACTGCCGCTGTGACAACAGGACGTCCTACACTCGATCTGCCAAGGATGTTACAGTACGACAGCCTCAGTGTGACCAGAGATGAGCGGTTTAATTAAACTGAGCAGATCAGCGGCCTCGGCGGTCACGGCGACGGGTAAGAGGACGGAAATTTGGGGGATGATACAGAAAAGTCTCGAATAGAAAGAGAAAGACTTTGGCTGAAATCATCCTCAAAGAAATAAATGAATTTTTAATGCGTAAACACAAAGGGTTTATACACGTGTGTTTGCAGAAGTGATCACTTCTGTAAGGTCACAGTTTAGTAACCTGAGCATGTGTGTGTGTGTGTGTGTGTTTGAGAGGGATAGTGCTGATTCAGTAGAGATGCTGAAGGTGACCCTGCTCCTGCTCCTGCTCCTGCTCCTGCTCCTGCTCCTGCTCCTGCTCCTGCTCCTGCTCCTGCTCCTGCTCCTGCTCATGCTCCTGCTCCTGCTGTCTCTCCACCTGATATTGATCCCAGTTGTCCAACTCAGATCGGACTCAAGGATACATGGATTCATTGCCTTCTTGACATTTCAAATATGGCACTGTGTAAATCGTCTCCCCAGACACACTATCATTGATTAGTTATTGATCTGCCAGCCAGGCCTAGTGTCCGAGTCTAACCATTTAACAGCGGCTTATCTGATCCCAAACATTTACTCTCATAACGTAGGTATGTAAGCACACACACACACACACACACACATAAGCAATGTCATATTTACTTTGTTTTCGTGTCGAAATTTCATATCGGATTTCACTTGGAAGAGTTGAGAACTAAGAATAGAACGGGGTTACAACTGCAGAATCCAAATGCAGTGGCTGGGAGCAAAGGTTTGGGAGCACAGATGGGCGAGTGTGTCTGTGGAGCCCTGCCCTGTCAAGGGTAAACTGCACACACACACACATGCACACACACACACACACAGAGAGAGAGAGTGCACACGTGCACACTTTGTTTTCACCACACCTTAAAACAGCAACATGAATATGCATGATGGCAAAGGACACAGGAGGCACATAATTAGACAATCAGCAACTCCCTCGTGACAGGGAGGAAAAAACGCTCCTCACTTCACGTCAGCCGTGAGAGCGCAGTCATTTTGCCAGTTTGTCAACGTGCGGCCGCAGAGCAGCTCAAAAACTTGGGAAGAAGAAGTGGAATCGAAAGGTGGACAAACGCGGAATTAAAAAGCCCAAAGAGACAGATCTCATGAGACGGTGGTGGTGATGGTGGTGGAGGGGGGGGACAAACAGTGTGGACACCATATATGCCTCTTCTTCTTCTTCTTCTTCTTCTTCTCTCAGTCAATGAATGTTTCATAATACATCAGCATAACCTTGACAGCGCCACAGACCTGGAGCAATGAACACTGTTAAGTCAGGGTCACACACATCCATCACTTCTCAACAAGCTCCCTGTACCAAGCATGGGACACACCCATAAAAACAAACAGCAACAGTACTCACACACACTCACACACACACACGGAGGAGCCGCGAGGCACATACACACACACAGTCCTACACACACACACACACACCTGCTGGCTGTAAACTGCACACTCCATTAACTGCAATTGTCTCTTTTCTCATTGCTAATCTGGCACCAAGTGCAGCCACAGTTTTTACGACTTCATGACTTCCTCAGTCGTTTGTATGCATTTATTCACACTAAACCATTCTTGGGGTTTCATTCCCTTCTATTTGTCGTGTCTTTTAACAAGGAAACACACAAGTGAAAATCTCCGATACATGAATGTTTTTGCAATTTCTCATCAACAAAGTACGAACTGAAGTGAAGCATTTGGATTTTCAGCACCTAAGCCATGGAGGAAAATTACAATCTGAACTTCAACTCTAATGTTATCTGTTGTTTTTTGTTTTTATAATGCAATTATGCAAAGTCTCCCTTTGCACAAGAGATCTTTTTTTGACCAACGTGGTGAAATAAATCAACTAAAAATGAAACAATCTTTACAGACACACGTGTAGAACATGACACAACACTTTTTTTTGGGGGGGGGGGGTTGTTCTCCATCGTCTACACTTGCATAATGTATGAAATTCATCCTTGCATAAAATATTTTACTGCAAAAGAGGTCAAACATCGACAGACATGATGGCACACCACATGAGAAAAACAACAACAACAAATCTAAATTAATCCAGACTAAATGACATAATGCGAGCGCTGCACGTCACAGTTATCAGAATGTCACTGAATCAGGAGAGAAACCGATCTATTATTATTAGTATTATTATTTTAGAGTCGATGATGAATGTGCTCTTTTACTTTTACACAGATTTGGTTTCCGGCGACAACAAAGGTATGACTGTGCTGAATCCACAAACGCGGGTTTGCTCAGCTATTCTTCTGTGTGGACACCGACATCGACATCTCATTTTCATTTTGGGACGGATCTAAACAGAGCAAACATAATCATCCCTAAACTTCACCAGTCTGTCAGACATTCTGTCTCCTTATGGGACCAGGTTTTTGGTCCCGACAAGGTCAGTGTTTTGAGACACATGCACACAAACACAAACACCTGCTGTCAAAGAAGAGCACTCTTCATCTGTCAGGTTGACACTGTTATCCTTATGTTATCTGTCCACACCATCATCATCATCATCCTCACACACACTCTCCCTCACACTCTAACACACACACACATATTCTCATATTTAGGGATAATAATCATAATAATACTGACCTGCCTTGTCGCTGACACACACACATTCTCTTCAAGCAGCTCAGCCTTTCATAGAGGATCCGTTTGAACGCGTCTATATACATTGACCCGACTGATGCTGTGACTTTAGTTAGTGATATTGATGTGGGAAATAAATGTGTGTAAAAGCAGCAGCAGCAGCAGCAGCAGCAGCAGCGTGGTGTGTGTGTGTGAGTGTGTGTGTGTGATAACAAATCAGCTGTGGGGAGTCAGTGATGAAAATCGATGGTATCCCAAAGAAAGTCTCGAGAGGATGCGCGCGGCTGACGGGATATTTGGACTCTAGTGATGCTCTGAGATGCTCTGTGTGTGTGTGTGTGTGTGTGTGGTGATGCTGGAGAGAGAGAGAGAGAGAGAGAGGGGAGGAGAGAGCACTCACACACCAACTGTGCAAACTGAGCAGCTGCTGAACTGATAAGAAGGACAGTGTCATGCAGAAAATGGACGCTGTGAGAGGTCAATAAAAGAAGAAACAAAAACGTGCTGTTTTAAACTTCAACAATCACAATAAGTCCTTCCTTCACTTGAATAATCTCTTACCGTCACTCATGCTCTCTCTCTCCACCGGAAAATCCTTCCCTCTCTCTCTCTCTTTTTTTTTTAGCAGAAGAACCTCGTGGACGATTAATAATGTGTCTGTCGTGGAAAACACACACGAACGTCCGCGGCGTCAATGTAACCAGTGAGTGTCATTGAAGTGCAGGCGCGGCGGCGCTGTTTGTTTCCAGGTCGCAGATCCGATGGATGAGATTATACGCGCGCGCGCACGCACATGCACGCACACACACACACATCTGTGAAGCACAAAGGGAGGTTTTTTTTGCTCTTCTTCCTTAAATACACTTGTTCACGTGCTACGAAACACAAATAAAAGGAGAATAAGGAGGTTTCTTCCGAACAAGTTATAACGCAGGGGGAGGGAATGAAAAGAGTTAAAAGTACCGCCCCTTATTATTCCCAGTGTGTGTGTGTGTGTGTGTGTGTGTGTGTGTGTGTCCACCTGCATCAGCAGCATCACTTTTCGCTTACGAGGTTACAACCCGTGGGAGGATAGTGTGTGTTTTTGTCTAAGTGCCTAACTTGCATTATTGTGCAGCTGTGACAGGACAAGGTCACAGCAACAGATCCTGCACATGAGGTGGTCATTAAGTTAGTTTTCTATCTTGTAACACATGTTATATGAGTTAAAAAAAATAATAATAATAATCCACACAACAATAATGCATGCTTTTCAGAATCAGAAGGTTGGTACCATGAAATTGTGCAGTGTCAAAAAAAAAAAGAATGGTAGTTCAATCCATGTAAAATGATCAAAACATTATGTAAATATACTGGTACCTCCTTACAATAACAATAAAATACATACAATTTAATTTAATTCAATTCCAATTGAAAATTTATTTGTCCCTGATGGAGCACTTTAAGGTGTGCAGAGCTATTATTATCCATAAATATCTCTACTATCTATATCAAATCTAAAATATGATATAATTATATATTGTGATATATTATTAATATTATTATTTAATATTATATATTATTATATCACATATTAATATATGTGATATTAATATATGCAAATGTTGGCTTTTCTCTGAAGATAACTCAAATCTCAGTTCTTGTTTGTAAACCTCAGACATAAACAAAGTCCGTTCGCTTTTCTCCACCTCACCTCTGCTAATGGGTTGCCGTACCTTTAATTTGGCTGTAAACTGGAAATTGTAGTCATTTGAACACCCGAGCGTGGACCAAATGAGGCAGAATAAAACTACAACGACCAGAATGCATTTCGCCTCCCGCTGTCGGTTTCAACCAAAAATGGCGTCGCACGGAGACGAACCAGCTCCGTCTGAGCAACAAGAGGAGAAAAAAGCCGCAGTATCGTTTGGTTTCACGAAAAAACTCAGCAAATTTAAACCTTCTACTGTCGACGCTGATATAAAGAACGACGACAAAGATTTCTTGACTGGAATTGATAGAAAAGAACTGCAAAGGTACGTATGCTATTGCTAACCGGCTCAGAGCTAATGTTTAGATTAGCTTATTAACATTGAACTATTACAACGCATGTGTACTATCAGGCTTCAGTAATTAAATGTATTTATTTTTCTGTCTGTCTGCTGTGAACAGTACAAAACCGTCTGAGAAGCCCAAAGAGCTCATCATCCCTCTGATCCAGAAGAACCGCTGGCAGAAACCGGACCGAGCGGCTCAGAACGAGGGGAGAGGAGGCGAAACACAAGAGACAACCGGGGACAATGATTCTGTGGAGTCTCAGGCTGTCAAAGAACTCATCGAGGGTATGTCAGTGTTTGCTTTGTCCTGCACACCTAAAGTATGTTATTCATATTATGATACATTGATATCAATGCAACGCCTGCATCAAAACATTTCCCACATAAAAGCAATTTTATAAAAATATGTAATTGTGATTATTTTGACTGAAATTGGGATATGATGATTGCTTTGTGATATTTGTGCAGTTCTTTGAGAAACGTAGATGTTTTCTTCTGTCTAGAATATGATGTGTAGATACATCAGGACAATATTTAATGTAACATGGTCGTTTTACACACATTTTTGCTAGAAGAAATATTGCGTCTCCTGCGTTTTGTAAAATTGAAGTAGGCTGTATTGCAATTTTGATGCAATTTTGATAAGGCTTAGTTATACACATGTTTTTATAATTTTAGTTGTCTAATGGATGTGGCAACTGCATGGCACATGAGACATTGCACAGACAGACAGATTCAAGAAATCTGGAATTGCAAAGAAGATGGCTTCTCCAACATGGCAATGATCTAAATAAATCGAACCTAGCTGTGCTTGTTTCAAGTATTTTCATCTGTTGATTGATTACTAAATTAATTCTGCACTATTTTGAGTTATTTTGCTTTTATAATAAACAACACGGAATAATATTCTTTTGTAGACAAAAAGAAGACATTCTAAAACATCATTATTTTTTGTGGACCAAACAAGTTCTCGATTAATAAAGAAAATAATCAACAGATAAATTGATTATGCACATATTTGTTTGTTGCTTCCCTACTTATGACACCAGAATGACATGAGCCTCACTGGAAATCTGTGGCTTGACCATAGACATACTTTTGTTCTGTGTGTGTAAAGAACCATGACCAATGCAACCACATAACTGCTCCATTGATTTTATTTACATCTTTTCACCTCAAATATATGTATTTAGCATGTCATTTCCTTATAACTGTATGATGACGCAATGGTTTGGTGTGTGTGTAGCTGCTGTGTATGTAGCTGCTGTGTATTTCATACTTGACAGAAAGGCTGAAGGCATTAGGAGCTCCAATTAAAAAAAATGCTCCTTCTACGTGTCTAACTTATGTTTGTAGATTCACGGAGGCAGCTTGATGAGTGGCAGAATGGCCCCCAGGCTCAAAGTGACCCGAATCTTTCCATTCCCTTGTTGATGCAAAACAAAGTACCCGAAGGCTTTGAGGATGGAGACCTTGTCAAGGTGGATCTACGGCCTGAATCTGTAAGTATGGAGAACAACAAAGAAACAGCAATTCTCTGCAAATCTGCAGCCAAGTTTGTCCTTTTACTCAGCGGCTGCATGCATTAAAAACGACACTTATAAAGTCATTTCTCGAATGGCTGTGATGTATTATCAGGATCTTTCCACTGCATTGCAGTTAAGTAGATAACTGATTTCAAAATATGAACTACTTTTATTGTAGTAGCTCACAAAGTGCAGACAATTAAAATTCCATCACTTCCTCCAATCACCATGACCCAGACGTTTTTGAGTCCCGGCAACACAGACATTTGTAAACGCTTCAGGCTTCATTTTCCTTTGAAACCTCCAGGACTGTTTAAGTCTGGAAGCAAACACCAGCAGCTGTTTACACTGGCACGCACATGTGCAGAGCATTAAGATATCTGAATAAGATATGTCATTTTGAGTGTGCGAAAGACAGTAAAGCTGAGTGCATTAACACCCTCTGTGCGTGTGTGCATGTGGGGCTTTGGTGGCAGACAGCCGTCAGCGTTATCCCCCCGAGAGGTGAAGATGGCCAATCAGACCTCTCTCTGTTCCCTCTCATCAGAAGCTTGACACGTCTCGTCGCTGTCATCCCATATCTGCTCTCGGTCACTGTAGATATGCCTGTCAGAATTTGAGAAACTTCACTGTGGCCTGGAGCTCATTTTAATGCAGTCTTGCCTTTGAGGTTAAGCCCTCAGCTTCCCTCAGAGGGGAAGCCTTCAGCAGAGTTAGATGTGCAGGGGGGGGGGTCACTGCTCCACTGCCTGATCCGCCTGTGCTGAGTCTGACAACCTGAAGCCAAAAGGCTGAGTAAGACCAACATCACTAATGGCTGCAAATTCTTTCTGGGTTCCATAACTCAAATATTATATAAGCTCCTCCTTTAAAGATACAATATTTAACATTTCTGCATAAAAATATCTAATGGCGAGAAGACTAATGTTATATATTTTGTAGTGTTGGGCACGTTAACATGTTTAGAGGAAGGATTGCTATTACTTAGCCCGTGCATTGTCTTTTTTGTATTTGTGTGGATTTGTCACTAATGGATTACGACTATTCATTGCTATTTGCTGCAAGTTCTGCAGTCAAAGGTTTTCCCCATGAATGAATGCACAGGTGAACCTAACGGGAGGCAGCAAATAATGATTCCCCCTAAAAAACAGGTCTTTTGATATTGATTTGATTCAGGGACCTATAGCAGCAGGAATGACATACTGTGCATTTAGACACATATTTCAAAATGTTATTTTTGGTTGTTTGCGCTGTTAAGGTACGTGTAGAGATAAAAGAAAATGTATGACACTTTGTTTTGTTGTTTTAGTCGACAGAGGCAGATTATGAAAACATTCCTGTGCAGGCGTTTGGAATGGCTATGCTGAAGGGGATGGGGTGGAACAAAGCGGAAGGCATTGGACGCACCTTTAAACAGTAAGTGACAAATTGACACCTTGAAACGACCACAAAATAATTGCCTGGCAACCGTTTTGTTGATAAGTTGTTTATATGCAAATATACCAAAATACTATATAATCTCACCCACAAAACCCAAGCTATATCGACTTCTTGCCTGTTTTAAATCTTCCCCGTGTGCGTCTCTCTGTTTGTCGTTTGAATGCTGATGAACTCAGACGTTTACTCTCTGCTACAGAGATGTGAAGCCAATTGAACACCAGCTGCGTCCAAAGGGTTTGGGTCTCGGAGCAGATCGTGCAGCGATTAAGGACCTGGAACCCACAAAACATCGGCGACCTCCCAAGCCTGGCGAGGAGCAACAGAAGGAGGAGGAGCTAGTGATGGGTCCTGGGGGGTTTGTGCTGGTGCAGTCAGGGGTTCATAAAGAGCTGTATGGAAAGGTACAGTTGGATAAATACAACTTGTACAATACAAATAGAACAACTGCCTCTTTTTTTATGTATATTTTCTCTGACTTCTGTCTTTACTTTGGCGCAGATTGAAGGCCTGGATCCAGACAATGCTCGAGCTATGGTGAAGCTGGCGATCGGTGGCAAGACTATAACAATCAGCCAGTACACGATTAAACTGGTCGGACGCAAAGAATTTGAGAAAAACAGCAAAGACCTCAGTGAGTAACTCTGAACAAACAGAAGAAGTGTAATATTTGCTGCTAATGGGTTTGCTTTTTATTTATATTAAAACATCAGAAGTAAGAAAAAACTTAAAGCTTTTTGCTCACTGAACAATCTGAAGCAGCCTGCTGTTTTGTGAATAGATTAATTGCTTAATGGAGTATCATTTAAAAATTGTGATTACCCATTTGGAGCACAATGCAACTGTGCGTTAAACTAATTAACGTAGGCTTTGGGAAACTGTGATGGAAATTTTTGACTATTTATAGAACACTAATTGAGGAAATAAATGGCAGATGAATCTGTAATGAAATAAATGACTGAGCTAAACAGGTTTATTCTCTAGAGACACTTTAGTGGTCGGGAAAAAGAAGATGAAAGAGCATTTTATATACATTATACACACCCTTCACTAAGAATAACAAGTTTGTTTTGATGTTTGTCACCGTCATCACATATTATTAAATGCCATGCAACTAATACTGTCGATATGTTTGACCAGGTCGCCTCAGTAAAGCTCACAAAGACAAGGAGAAGCAGAAAGAGCAAGAGAAGGAGCGAGAGAGACGGGAGGAGAAGGAGAGGAAAAGTAATGGTGATAAGGTCAATTACAAGTCGTCGGAAAGAGACGGAGGAAAAGATGAGAGGAAGAGGAAACACAGAGAATCAAGTGAAGACAGGTATGTTTTCATTCACTCACTATTCATTTTTAATCACATTGCACTTTATAATTTATATTTATTGGCTAATGTTTTTTCTTTATCTTCTATATTTTTGTTTTGCTTCCGTTTCCTCTCTAGAGAGAAGCCTCCAGTGAAAGAAGTGAGGCGGCCGCCACCGCCGCCCACCTGGCTCCAGAGAGACTTGAAAATTCGCTTCATCGACAAGATGTTTAAAGGGGGAAGGTACTACAACTCAAAGGTATGACCGCCAAAGCATCTTCTCTTTGTCGTAACAAACGGGGTTGCATTTATTCTTTATTCTTCTATTGTGCAGTTAGGATTTGTTGTTCCCTCTGCTCAATCAGTTCAGTTAATGATGGGATCTAAAATGAAGCGTCACACAGTGAATTCTCCACAGATGATGACGTTATTTTTGCAAGCGGCATTTTCTTACATTCAAATAGACACTAGTGAAGCTAAGGCACAATTTGCCATTTATCCAAACTGTATGTAATAAAGTCAGTGGCTCATAGAGTACCCTAGCACCTTCTACTGGTCATTAGCTGCCATAGCACACAAATGTCTCTAACAATATTAATCACTCAGTTCACAAAGTCGTAGTAGATAAACTCATGTTGCTTTACAGTTTTGACTTGTGTGAATGTTACATTTGCGAGGATAAATTACACCTGGCTTGACCAAGCTGCACCTTCTCATCCTGGTTTGATTAAGCCAGGATGAAGTTAGTAGCATAAATGAAGGCTTTCTCAGATATCCTATATTTCTTAATTCTACTTTTGTGTACCAGGCCCCTGGAAATGAGTTTTAAGGCCATCTTGTTTGAAAAGATTATTTCCTGTTTAATTTGTGCACGTACTTACACTTTCACTCCGGTGTGATCCATTTTACCATCTGCCTTGTTCTCTTCTAGATGTGTGTGGAGGACGTCCTGACACCGACTACGTGTGTGTGTCGAACTGAAGAGGGAAGACTGTTAGACGGTACGTCGTCGGTGGCATCTCAGTGTCTGTCTGTTGGTGTTAACTCCAGTTTTTCTCCTCTCGCTCTCTAATTAGAACTGTGAGAGAAATAACATCTGGCTAAGCAGAGGTGTTGATGTGAAAGCTGTTGCGTCTGGTATTTCCTTCAGCTTATAGATGTCTGTCGTTCTCCTGTTTTTGTTAAACCTGATGAACTGCAGGAAGTAGATCGCATGTTTTTAAATCACATATAAGCGGTTGTCAATGGATTATACCGCTTCATGTTTTTAGCTCGCCTATACAGCCACAACCAGAAGATGTTAGCTTAGCATAATAACAGGAGTCTGACAATACAACACCCAAATTAGTGAGCTTTATTTTATAAGCCTCCCTCCAGCTATTTTGACATGTTACTGTAGACCAATCACAGATGTCAATAATCAAATTAATAATGTTTTTGTTATATTTTCGCTTCCCCAGTTTCTTGGTGCATGCTGAACTAGCATTAATGTGAAAATTGTGCTAATGTGTGAAAATGGCTGCTATGCAACAGTCCCTTTATTTTCTAATATATCAAACTATACTGATACATAGACACAGCATTTCTGGAGCTCAATGAACATTGTTATTTATTATTTTGAATAGAAAAATAAGCCTAAGTTTGTTCTTTTGGCAGACATTGACTCTGTAATCGTTCATAAACAGTCACCACTTGTTCTCTCATTTATTCATTAACTTTTTACCTGTTTATAAAATGACATAAATAACCCAGAGTTTCTTCTTGTGGCTGCAGATGTGAAGCAGAATATGGTGGAAACCATTGTCCCAAAAAGTGAATATGATTCTATCATGGTTGTACTGGGTGAACACAGGGGTCAGGTGAGTAAACGGCGATCTGCAATTGTCACAAAAGATTGAATGTGATCGACTGACACTAATAACTTGTTTGTCTGTTTGTCTGTTCAGGTTGGTCGCATCCTCCAACGGGACAAGAACAAGTGCAGAGCGATAGTTCAGCTCGACCGACATGAAACAGTGTTCTCGCTGGACTATGACTCCATATGTCACTATGTCGGCGCAACTGACCATTGAATTTTTATTATTGCGATCATTGTGATTGTAGTTGACGTCACGTGAGTGACTTGAAAATTGTTTTGTTACTTGCCAACATACAGTCCGTGTGATTTATTTTTTAAAGTGCCACAACGGGGAGCCGCATCTCCTTGTGACTTATGATGTTATTAAATTATTTTTCACAAAACAACTGTATCCCACCTGCGGTATTTCTGACCAGTGTTACGTGTCGACAGAAGGCCGCGCTATAAAGAAATTGTTTAAAAAAAAAAAAAAAAAAACTTTAAGTCATCGTGAATCGAATAATTATGTCAGGATTATCGTGTCGGGAAATGTTTATATCGTCAAAATGTTACCAGCTTTTTCCATCCCATCTGTTTTGTAATATTCAGAATAAAATGAATTGAGATTTTATTCCTCAGCATTTTTTTTAATAAAACATTGTCAAAAACTGCAATAAGTCATTTTAAGTTTGGATGAATTTATTATTACATGATGCACACCAATAACAGGCCTTTTTCATTTGACATGTGTTAGCATGTGATGTTGTTAACATTAATGGCTCATATTAGTCAGGTCTCTATGACATTAAAAGCCAACATGCACCCTGAAACTGAGGAAGCTATAAATGGAACTCAGCCATACATAAATGTATTATTTCCAAAAGCCCTTACTGCCCTAAAAACAACAACAGGGACAGGGTCGAGTTCATATAAAAAACATATTTACAACCGATCTACATGTTTGACAAGAGTGTAAATGCACGAGTAGCACATTTTCTGACATGTTAACACGTTTCACAACAATTACAGGATGTCTTTCAGCAAATGCTGCGTCACACGAGCTGCGTCGTCTTTGTGGCGGTGCACTCTTTACTCCTTCGGTATCTGGTTTGCCGCGTTAGCCCGGAGCACAGCTCCTGGACTGGGATAAGGCCGCTGCTGGAACAGAGGCCCCGCCGCGGTGGTGTCTGCGCCCGTCTTTGCCTCGTTACGCTTGGGCAGACCAGTTGACCACGAACCCCTGCAATGACGATAAACACTTCTTTTAATAAAGTGACCCGATATTGTTATGATCATACTCCAACTATTACATATCAGTTTAATGAACATGATGAGCATGACTCATCCTACAATTACAGTTGTAAATGTCATCGGTGACTGTGGAGGAGCTTTGTCAATCTGTGAGAACAACCCTGATGGTTATCACAGTGATGTTATTGGAGTTATCAGGCGTCGTGTTTGAAAGAATTGGAGTTAATCAGGAAGTGAAGACTCATTGAATAGATTGATTAAGTTGGATTATGGCACTCCTTCTGCCTGTTAATTCCCATAATGCAGATTCCAAATTTTCATATAAATTAGATGTGTGTATGTTTGACTTTAACTGTGTGTGTCTGTGTGTGCGTGCGTGTGCGCGTCTACCCTTTGCTGACTGTATATAGTTATTTTACCTTGGAGCATCAGAATAAGCACTTGGATCCATGGGGTCCATCTCATCATCCTTTCTCCCTGAAAAGAAAACAAACATTATAACCTCTGTTCATAAAAACATTGTAAGTTTTAAAATGCCTGTGTAGGAAGTACGTGTTACCTCTTTTGTTCTTGTTGTATGGCGCCATGTCTTCCCTCCTGGGCTTTCTTCTGTCTCTGCTCTCCCTGTCCCTCACGTCGTCCCTGTCTCGGTCTCTGATACGATCCCGGTCCCTTTCCCGGTCTCTCTCTCTTTCCCGCTCTCGCTCTCTGTCTGGCTTTTCAAACTGCCGCTCAACTCTTTCCTCTCCTGCATCAGCTGAAAGTTAAAAATAAAATGAAGGGATTGAAGAAACAAAGAGACTACAAAGCAAGACCAAGGCATAACATAAAAATATAATTTTTTCCCACATTTTGACATGAAATAGTTAGTAAACATACTTTTTCTCTATTAAGCTGAATATACTTGAAGCAGTCACCTTCAACTACCTCATTTCTGCAAGTGAAAATGAGAGTACAGAGGCTTAATAATGTCATACCTCTTATTTTCTTGGCAGCTTTTGTTATCACTGCGGTCGGGTCATTTGGGGACAGCCAGGCCACCAGCTCTGTCTCCACGTTCCAGTAATAAGGAAGACCACTGTGATTTGAAGGAAAAACACCATTAAACTGACAAGTTAGCAACCATATGATAATCTCTGATACATCGTCAGTCCATGACGATGTAAATATGGTGCAGCCATGTAAAAACTGTTTGAAATTAAATGGCAGAGTACATTTTCTTTTGTCTTCTATATCCTCATATACAGCATTTTGGTGCTCACTTGTGCAAGGTTTGAGTGATAATCATTAGTGGCGCATTACTAATGATCCGTGTGTACGTTTAGCAGCTGCAGACAATTCTTGTTGTTTCATATTAAGAGTGACAATGGGATAATTGAAGGTTTATAGCTGCAGTTTTGTTGCAAATGTTTTCTCTCTCTCTGTTATGTTTACCAGTTCATCACAATGTCCCACAACAATGATAATTCAGTATACAAATTGTCCACAAAACGACAATTTGACATTATTGTGATGACTGGTAAAATAAAGCCATATCATGGCATTTTTTAAATCAGCTAATATTCTGTATGTCAGTACCAGAATGAGGTCGATTTTGTTACTATTTCAAAATAGCTACTGCGTTAAAATCTCTGTAAAATCACACATTAACACATATGAGCAAACGCCAGGTATAATGACGACTTCAAACTGGGAAATATAAATGCTATAAACAACATTTATAAGACAGCAAGAATATACATACCAAGCAGGGTCAAACACTTTGTACCAGTTTGGCGGTAGATTCTCTATTCTGGTGGCTTCGTAATCTACGTTGTTGTCGTCATAATCTTCAGCAATAATCTCTTCATCTGCCTCTGATTGAAGTGGAGGAGAAGTGATGATGTGATTTGACACAGAAATGTAAGCATGAAGACGAGTAAGACGTGCTAGTACTGAATACTACAGATCCTACGCGTTTTTCCTCTTACCTTTCTCAGATGCTTTAACAATCCCTCTCTTGGACAGACGGGCCAGCAGTGCTGGAGGAAGAGGCATCCTGAAACACAGACAATCAAGTCATAATGAGAAAAAAAATTCTGATATTTTTTTATTTGCTGACTGATGAATGGTCAACTTCAAAGCAATCTCACTCTGCTATTAAACCCTTTATTTATTCATTCATTCACAAAGACAGGTCTGGTTCCACAAAACTCAGGTGTGTATTAGAGTCTTCAGCTTCTTCTTTTTGAAAAAAATAAAAACAATATTAAGTCTGAATTGACAAGCATGACTAGTGTTTTTTAATGTTCTCCTGGTCTCATGTACCAAAAGAAAGAAAACTGGAGTAGGGGTCGCCTTCCTCTTGCTGTGTGTTCCATACATGCTGATTTTAAGCCGTTGTGGCTTGTTTTTGTTTGTATAAAAGGGTAAATTTTAGCGGCGAGTTTTCCCTTTTTTACTAAAAAGGAGTTGGAGAAAGAGGAATGTGCATTTTGAGAACACAGTGCGACCTTTATTTGAGCAGAATTACAGCGCCACCCGCTCGGTAACTTCGTGGTAACGGTTATTTAAAATTAGACCCTTAATCGCACGGGTGTGTCTTTCAGATAACTCACAACTACAAGAACAGTAAATATATACGCATCTACCAAAAGAATATCAATTAAAATCGTCTTCTTTACCTTGTTTTAGGGAAATCCAACGATTTGAGCGACTTCCCAAAGCAGCAGGGCGGCGCGTTTTGATGACGTCACACTGTCTTCCTCGTCCCGACGACAACAAAAACATGGAGGAGTATATCCGTGAACCCTGGTGAGATTAGTTTTCTTAATTACAACTGTCTCTCTCTGTTTGTTCAACACTAAAAGTTTAATTTAACGTTTTATTGCGTTATTTCTGTCGGTGTGAGAGCAGAGAGGTGGACCAAGGTACGTTTGTTCCGTTTGTTTTTCGGGTACATTTGACAAAGGCAGAAACCGGAAACGGGTCGTTTTTTCGTTTTTGGCCAAAAAAACAAAAACGGAAATTCAGTTGGTTTTTTCGTTTCTCTGGTCTTACAGACAAACAGATAAACCACCCAATATTTCCTTTTGTTTGGTGGGTGGGTCTTCTGTGCCCACTTGCTTCTGATTGGATATGTTTGCGCTGTACTCTTCAAAATAAAAGTACTACCGCTTTGCCTTCAGTGCAATGCCAACGGACAGACAGACGGATAGATAGATGTTTGTATGTCTGTGAAAAGTCGCGGACGGATTTAAATTTTCAGGAAATGTCCGCAATGGGACCAGGAACAGGTGATTACATTTTGGGCGAGATCCGTACGCGCGCGCCGGCAGGGTGTATTTTGTAGGCACTGAGCTGCGGTGTACCGATGCCGGCTCCGCCATCTTTGTTTACCGCTCCGCCGTGCCGGCGCGAAAACAAGTATATATTTTATTTATATATTAACAAATCATATTTTTCGGAAATGATTTAGCGACCCCCCAGAAAACATCTCGCGACCCCGATCAGACCCCGATCAGAAAAATATATATAAAAATAATTTATTTTTCTTTTTTTTATATATTTTTCCAAAATGATTTGGCGACCCCCCAGAAATCATCTCGCGACCCCGATCAGAAAAATATATAAAAAAGAAAAAAAATTTTTTTTATTTTTCGAAAATTATTTGGCGACCCCCCAGAAATCATCTCGCGACCCCGATCAGAAAAATATATATAAAAAAAATATATATTTTTGGAAAATTATTTGGCGACCCCCCAGAAATCATCTCGCGACCCCGATCAGAAAAAAATATAAAAAAAAAATATATATTTTTCGAAAATTATTTGGCGACCCCCCAGAAATCATCTTGCGACCCGATCAGACCCCGATCAGAAAACTATTTAAAAAATAATTTTTTTTTTTTTTTTTCGAAAATTATTTGGCGACCCCCCCGAAATCATCTCGCGACCCCGATCAGAAAAATATATATAAAAAAATATATATTTTTCGAAAATTATTTGGCGACCCCCCAGAAATCATCTTGCGACCCCGATCAGAAAAATATATAAAAAAGAATTTTTTTTTTTTTATTTTTCGAAAATTATTTGGCGACCCCCCAGAAATCATCTTGCGACCCGATCAGACCCCGATCAGAAAACTATTTAAAAAAGAATTTTTTTTTTTTTTATTTTTCGAAAATTATTTGGCGACCCCCCAGAAATCATCTCGCGACCCCGATCAGAAAAATATATAAATTTTTTTTTTTTATTTTTCGAAAATTATTTGGCGACCCCCCAGAAATCATCTCGCGACCCCGATCAGAAAAATATATAAAAAAGAAAAAAATATTTTTTTATTTTTCGAAAATTATTTGGCGACCCCCCAGAAATCATCTCGCGACCCCGATCAGAAAGATATATATAAAAAAAAATATATATTTTTTACGAAAATTATTTGGCGACCCCCCAGAAATCATCTTGCGACCCGATCAGACCCCGATCAGAAAACTATTTAAAAAATAATTTTTTTTTTTTTTTTTTCGAAAATTATTTGGCGACCCCCCAGAAATCATCTCGCGACCCCGATCAGAAAAATATATATAAAAAAAAAAAATATATTTTTCGAAAATGATTTGGCGACCCCCCAGAAATCATCTTGCGACCCCGATCAGAAAAATATATAAAAAATAAAAAAAATTTTTTTTATTTTTCGAAAATTATTTGGCGACCCCCCAGAAATCATCTTGCGACCCGATCAGACCCCGATCAGAAAACTATTTAAAAAAGAATTTTTTTTTTTATTATTTTTCGAAAATTATTTGGCGACCCCCCAGAAATCATCTCGCGACCCCGATCAGAAAAATATATAAAAAAAAAAAAATTATTTTTCGAAAATTATTTGGCGACCCCCCAGAAATCATCTCGCGACCCCGATCAGAAAAATATATAAAAAAGAAAAACATTTTTTTTTTATTTTTCGAAAATTATTTGGCGACCCCCCAGAAATCATCTTGCGACCCGATCAGACCCCGATCAGAAAACTATTTAAAAAAGAAATTTTTTTTTATTTATTTTTCGAAAATTATTTGGCGACCCCTCAGAAATCATCTCGCGACCCCGATCAGAAAAATATATAAAAAAAAAAAAATTATTTTTCGAAAATTATTTGGCGACCCCCCAGAAATCATCTCGCGACCCCGATCAGAAAAATATATAAAAAAGAAAAAAAAAATTTTTTATTTTTCGAAAATTATTTGGCGACCCCCCAGAAATCATCTCGCGACCCCGATCAGAAAAATATATATAAAAAAAATATATATTTTTCGAAAATTATTTGGCGACCCCCCAGAAATCATCTTGCGACCCGATCAGACCCCGATCAGAAAACTATTTAAAAAAAATAATAATACATTTTTTTTTTTATAAAAATGGCTGTATAATAAGACCAAACATAACATGATGTTATACAACATCATTCAATACATCTGTATCAATAACCTGGCTATGAGCAAACCAGGCACACAGTTAAATACTCTCAAACTGCCACCTACTGGTAGAGAGGATAAACATCACTAATCAATCAATCAATCAGTCTGTCTGTCTGTCTGTCTGTCTATTAAGCAAACAACCAGCTATTATGGCTTCACTAATCAAAAATAAATAAAATACTACATACGGGTGTTTAACGACATCGGTAACAAATGTATGAAAATAAGTTAGCACGCTTTTATTTTGAAGTTTTTACGCCTCACTTCCGCTTCTGGTATCACTGCCATGATATTGATAATTAGGAAACGGAAAACAAAAAAAGGAATTTGCAAAAAACAAAATCGGGCCGTTTATTTGAATTTGGTTTTCTCTTTTTTCGTTTTGAACCAAAAACGAAAAAAAACGGCAAAAAAAGTTGTTTTCTTGTTTTTGGTTCAAAACGAAAAACGAAACAAGCGTGGTATTTCCGTTTCTTGTTTATTGGTTTCAATGAAAAAAACGATCAAAACGTACACGGACCGTCAGCGGGTTTGTGTTAGCCGTTAGCATAGTGAAGGAGCAGGGACGTTTAAAGAGATAAATGAAGCTGGGGTCAGTTTGTTCCAACACAAACCGGTTTAAGCTTCAGCAGCCATTAAAGAAAACATAGCATTATTCTTCTATAGAAGAAGAATAGAAGAAGAAGAACATCTTCTTTATTGTATTTTACTTTTCTGCATTTTGAGCACTGAAAATGCACATCACACAAAGTGTTTATACTTCTGCTGTGTGTCCAATACATCCTCACTCTCTTCAATGCCTTCCTGTAGTCCCTGGAGGCTAGTGGATGACTGTGGAGGTGCGTTCACCATGGGGGCAATAGGTGGAGGGGTGTTCCAGTCGGTCAAAGGCTTTCGAAATGCCCCTGCAGTGAGTTCAAATCATAGTTGTTTGCCCTCTTATACTTGTCTGGTTTCTCCAAAGACAGAACTAAGCAGTGCTTTTACGTTTCAGGGTGTCAGGCACAGACTGAGAGGGAGTGCTAATGCTGTGAGAATAAGGGCTCCACAGATTGGAGGTGAGGACGTCTTGTTTATGATAGACATGATGATTTATGGTGAAAATGTCATCGTCTGTGAATCAAAAGCTCACTTTGAGCTTGACAGTTCTGCTGTTGGTGGTTTTACAGGGAGCTTCGCTGTGTGGGGAGGGCTCTTCTCCACAATCGACTGTGGTCTAGTTCGCTTTAGAGGAAAAGAAGATCCATGGAACTCTATAACAAGTGGCGCAATGACAGGAGCAATTCTGGCATCACGCAGTAAGAATGAAGTCCATGTAGTAGACACCACATTGCTGTGCCACTGAGCTATCGAATTGATTTAGTTACTGTGTGTTTGTGTTTTTTCTCTAGGTGGGCCTTTAGCTATGGTGGGCTCCGCTATGATGGGAGGAATTTTGCTGGCTCTCATTGAGGGTGTCGGGATACTCTTGACCAGATATACAGCACAGCAGTTCAAAAATCGTGAGTGAAGTTTTGCAAAGTGACTTTTTTTCACAGACTAGGCGACTATGATTTGATGTGCACTAAAAACTTGCTGCTGAATTACACAAATATGACAAATATTAATTACTGTACTCTAATGGAAGGATTGGGAACTTTCTTTATATATATATGTATATATATATATATACATATATATATATATATATATATATATATATATATATATATATATATATATATATATATATATAAATTAATTGCAATTTTTCATTTGGCATAGAACAATCCAAAATGAACAATTGTAACTTTGCGAGTTGCTAACTGCATTGTTTCAAATTGAAATTTCAATATGAAAACCAGTCCTGATTTAATGGGGAAAAAAAGCTCCTTCTGGTACTTAAAATATATACAGTTCATGATTTTCCTTTATAAATCATTGGTTGTTTGGATAAGAAATCTCAGTTAAATATATCATATAGGAGACACTATATGACTATTCGGCGCACTTTACACAAGGAGATGCTGTATGGAAGAGTAATGCAGAAAAAGCCTAAAGTAAATATGAATCCAGAAATTCACCACATTATTGCTAAAAAAAAGAAAATTGAAAACCATTGTGGCCACAGTTTGATAGTAGTATTATACTATCACAGTAGTATTTCCTTAATAATATATAAAAAAATTAAAGATACTAAGTTGCGTGTTATGGCAGGAAAATTTGTTATTTCTGTCTCATTCTGAGCTTCAGTGGTCAGGTTTGTAATTACATAACACTTTTATTTAAAAACAAAAAAACAAAAAAAAAACACAGAACCTTGACAAATAAAGCATATATATTTTTAATCTCCCGTTCTTTCTCCTCCAGCTGTTCCCTTTGCAGACGACCCCAGTCAGTTACCACCTAAAGATGGCACTCACTGGCAGTAACAGCATGGGAGGATAAAGGGACAGTTCCACTGTAGAGACCAGTAAGGACTGACAGCAGCTGTGGACACCAAGAGACCACCGCAGGTATCAGGATGAGTGGGTGGTACAGAAACTGGTCCCTACAGTGGTATTTAACACTTATGCTACAAGCTCATACCTCAGGGACAAACTCTTTTTTTGTGAAAAAAAGGGATCCTTATGTTTGTAGCTCCAGCATCTCATACAATCTTCTCTGTATCATCTCATGTTTTCAGTGAGGTTTTACAATGGAGAATACTATTTAATGAGCCTTTTTCTGAGTTTTAATTAATTATGTGTCAGCTGGGACAATCAGTGCAAACAAAGGTGTGTTTTGCAATGATATCTTTCTTTAAGACAAATCTGAGCGCAACAAAAATCTTAGTCATGTCTTTGTTTTGCAGCTTCTCCTCCGGCAGCTTTTGTTAGTCAGAGATTTTCTCGAGCAATTCTTATTATCGTACATAAAAGAAGGAATTATGACACGTCTGTATCGCTAAAGAATAAGGATGAGGAGTTAGAAGTGGTAGTTTGGATCAGTGATACGCACATTTGTCATGCACCCCTCTATTAGTTGATTGCTGGATTATGCTGGATTATGCATTGTGCACTTTTTAAACGCTGTTTCTCTGGGCTATACATGGGTATATGGTATTGTTTTTGTAATAAGTGCTTAAGTAGGAGGCTGAAAAGGCCCTAAAGCTGCTTTTTGTGACTGAAGGTATTAAATAATATTTTAGGAAATGTCTATAATTAAATTTGTCATTATTCAAGGATAGCGTGATAGTGTGGAGGACTGAAAGGCTCAATTAAAACAAAAATTAATTTCAGTGTCAACTATTGGCCAAATTGTTAATTCGGCTCAGAGATTTGCAATCAGTGTTAAATGAATGTTTTGTTTTAATATATTTATCATGCAGAATTTAATTCAAACAATAAAAGCATCTAATGTTTGTAAATTGGTGTTTTTTTAATTTTTTTTTATTTTCCCACTTCTTTTGAAAGCCTAAATTGTGCTAAAGGGCTAAACAACAAATAATATTATAGATGTTTTATATATTAGAGCATATGCTCAAGCCTATGGCCATTTTCTGTAAGTCAGACTTTGCCTGAGGGAATTATCCAGTTCATAGCATGTAGGTAAAGAAACAATTGGCAATCTGAAATTAAAAAACAGAGCAACCAACTCTGTTTTTGACATTACAAGACAAAAGAAAAACCCCTGAAGTAATCAGAAGATATGCTAGTAAGTTTATGAACCAACCAGTTATTTAAATGTTTGCATTATAATGACCATTTGTCTGAAAAAGTAATTGAATAAGTAATTGTTTTTACATAATCATCCACTCTTTAAGTCAACAGAAAGTAAAATAAACAAGATATGGAGCATAAAATGTTTTCTTAGACTCTCAAACTTTGCAGGTGAGATCGTCAAAGTCTGTGAGGATTCAGGGTTTAAGGGGAGACAGTGGACCTGGGTCCATGTCTTTCTATTTGCTGTGAAAGTGCGCCCCCCCCCCCCCTGCAGTCTTTGTCCTGGAACTGCACCCTGCTGTTTCTGTCCAGGGTCCTGAAACCAGTTCCTCCAACCATGCTGTAATAAACCAAGCTGTCATCTCCACCCTGACATTCACATCTTAATATTCTTCTCTCCTGTGTAACGTTAACTCTTTGACAAATTCCCAGTGAGCCACACAGTTTCTCTGAGCTCTTCCTCCACCTTCCCCTTGACAGATTTCCACTGTCATCCTTTTAAACGGCTCAGCGCGTCTAATCCTGACGGCTGACCACCGAGGATATGGGGACACGTTTGTCGTAATATTTCTAGCCTTTATGTGCCTGCATAGATTAAGGAAAAAGAAGAAGAAAATAAGATATTACAGTTTAAATTTACTGGCAGTGAGAAATTAACAGAAAGCAGCTTTAATTGGATTTGCAGACGGTGAGCAGGATGGTCCTGTAGCCTCTTCTGAGCTGCACCGACACGCTGCATATGGATATGAAGAGAAGACAGGCTGCAGGTGGTGCTTCCATCAAAAACTCCCGGAAAGTTTTGCATCTGTGATCCATCGCAGATTAAACTGAGGAGTTGATGGTGGGATCTGTTCTGTGGCGTTAAACTGCGGACATGGATGGGGCAAAGAAAGGTAGGGAATTGACGACAAGAATATACACTCACACAACGCATCGTAAAATAACTTTGACTCACAGAAATAGACCTGAAGCATTGTGTCTGCTGCAATAGATATAAAAGATATCAGTGCTGTTTAATGTGTCAAAATATATTTACTGCAGTTGGTTTAAAGCAGTTACTTTTAATTAAAGCATCATATTCAATGCTGTAACTATATATAAGTGTACATCCATGTGCTTCTGTGCACATACACATGATCTTGAGCATTGAGTTTGTACACGAGTGAGATAAAAAATGTCTTCACACACACACAGGCTTGTTATTCAGCAGGGTGTGGTCAACAGGTGTTCCTGGGCTCAGTGCCACACTGCTCCCAATAAGGAAGTAGGTCACATCTGGTCTTTTTTTATAAAGGGCCTTCAGGACAGAATACCTGTGTGTTACTGCGGCTATATTAAGATCATAAAATATGTGCTGATGTCAATAATGACATTTTGTGCAAGTCTGATCTGTTCTGAAACTTCCAGAACTGTGACCAAACTCTTCAAAATCGACATCATTCTCTTTTAAATGTCCAGTTTGTACATTTTAGGACAAATTATTTGTATATAGCTGGAGTCACTCAGCTCTATGGAGGCCACCATGTTTTTATATAGTCCACAATGGATAAACTAAAGATCTTAGGAGTTTTGATGCTAATTGGAGGCTAAATACAGGTTCTCCAACACAGATGCAAAATCATCAATCTGTGTTACACACTGCAGCTTTTGAATCTAGCAATTGAGTTCATAAACTTATGGAAATGTCTACAAGTGTTAAGTAGGGTCATTTTCCCATAGACTTCTATTCAAGCGGGCTTCTTTTTGCAGCCCCCTAGTGGATATACATTATATATTATAGTGAACAAACCAGTGCTTGAAGTGGACCGGTACTCTGTCCAATTCATTATTATTATATTCATTCATTCATTCATTCATTCATTCATGCATTAATCTAGAGTCTAGTGTTTGTTTTTATTTTTACCGTTAAACAAGAACAATACCTGTCAAGCAGATGATCCTATTTGGTGACCCCTAAAGGGAGAAACCAAAAGAAGAAGTGTTTAAAATGTTTGACGAATGTTAAGTTATATTCACCAACCACATTTGTGCCATGGAGGACAGCATAATAACAGGATACCAGATCAAATGGTGGTTGTAAAATTATGTATAGGAAATAGATATTGGGACCATGATTAACATTCCTCTGGTATCTATTTACAGATTTTCATAATTTAGTGTCTGTTGATCTGTTTTTTCTCAGGTGTATGAATATGAACTAGCACAGTTGTTTGTTTCGGTTGACTTTAAATAGTGTCCAACAGTATAACTCACCTACTGTATATGTCTGTATACCCAGATGTATCATATATTCTCCACATTAGGTTTAAATCCCAGTGTTCATGTCTGTAATACCTGTATTAGTTTCATTCCTTCATTTTTGTTTGTACTTTTTCTTATTAACAGATGCGCCCCCTGGGGGCGATGCAGGCAAGTCAGACACCCTCGGGTCAACTGGCTCCTCCAGAAAACGAGGTGGGGGGGCCAAGAAGGCGATGCAGGCGAACAAGTCTGCCCTGCGGGCCCCCCGAGCTCTGTGCTGCCTCACCCTCAGCAACCCCATCCGTATGGCTGCACTGGCCCTAGTGGAGTGGAAATATCCTTTCATGGTGTTAGTGTTTGTTTAAAAGCACAGTGATGTTGTGTTAATGTTACAGTTGTGTGTGGATGTTCCTGTAGAGATGCATTTCTGAGCCGTTGTATATCCTTAACTTGAACTCTCAGGCCCTTTGATATTTTCATTCTACTTGCCATTTTTGCCAACTGTGTAGCCATGGGTGTTACCAAGCCGTACCCAGACGATGACTCTAACGCCACCAATCACCAACTGGTGAGACTCCATCAGAGAGATATATCATATCGTACATACTTTTTTATGTTTGTTTGGTTGTTGTTGTTTTGTGGGGGCTAGATATATTAGATCATTGTACACTGAGGTATAACGGAAGAAAACCTTTGCTACGCGACCTTAGATACGTGACCTTAGCTACGTGACCCTATCAGGGATCATGACATGACTTAAACACCAACCATCTGCTTCATCTCACTTCCCCTGTCTCTGTCACTCTCTTTCTTCTTATTTTCATTTTTGATCATTTTTCTTTGCAGATTATGTGATAGCCCAAACAAATATTTATAATTTAAAAGAAAATCAAAAAAGATTGCTCTGAAAGGTTGTGACATAGTTTGCAAACTCAAAGGAATCAAAATGGAAAGATTTGATTTGATTTTAGTTAAAGCAGTAGTTCAGAACACGTAGTACCATGCAATAAGGTTGAGACCTTACTCTTGGTTTCAGACTGACTGCTGCATCTATTCCTCTTTTCCTTCCTGCTTTCAATCGCAAGACTATTAAATCAAACAAAAACAACAAGAGAACATTTAAACACTTTAAAATCTGTAGTAGCAGGGACACAAAGACTTGCAGCAGCATAGATGTAGATCCCTTTATTGGATTTCACAGAGGAGCTAAGCTGACGGTTTAAGATTCACTTCCTTACCGAGACCTGTACTCACTTCATACCATCGATTTGGATCATGTTATAATGATCAATATAGTTTTCTTCATACGCCCTTATTTTACGTCCAGCCTCATCACGCGTGAATTGATGTAGGTCAGTAATAATTATGACGCTCACAGGAAAGGGATTTAGTGGTGAGGCTTAAGCTTGTGTCAGGCACTGGGTTAAGAGGTTAGCGAGCCACTGCAGTCATCCCATAATAACAACACATTTGACGTAGCAGGAAAAAGACAATTAATGCCACTTATTGGTGTCTGGAGTCACGGGGCTTTGCAACAGTTTACGCAGAGGAGGCAACTGCATGTTAGAGCCAGGTCATAGTTACTGTGATCTGTGTCCTCAAGAGTCACCTCCTACCTATATACACTACCGTTTAAAAGTTTGGGGTCACTTAGAAATGTCCTTATGTTTGATGGAGCACTTTTTTTTGTGCTAAACGACTATTCTAGCTGCAAACGTCTGGTTTTTAATGGAATATGTACATAGGTGTATAGAGGCACATTTCAGTGTTCTAATGGTACATTGTGTTTGCTCATTGTGTTAGAAGACTATTGATGATTAGAAAACCCTTGTGCAATGATGTTAGCACAGCTGAAAACAGTTTTGCTGGTTCTTTGACGAAATCAAATCATTATTTCTAATCTTGTCAATGTTTTGAATATATTTTCTATTCATTCTGCAACTCTTTTGCTGAATAAAAGTGTGACTTTTAATGGAAAACATAAAAAATTGTATAGGTGACCCCAAACTTTGGAACGGTAGTGTATATATCAACATGTGCGTATATACGTGCCCAAGGTTCCATCTTAATTGCAGTGATTTCTCAGCAGGAAATCGACGTTTTTTGTGTTTCCTTGAGTTCTTTTGTGCTGAGTTGTACATGAGCAGACCTCCTCTTAATACATCAGGCACCTTTCCATAGCATATCATTTGTTCTCTTTTGACCTAAACAACAGCCAACTGGACTGGAAAGCTGTTATGCGAGTGTGATGCTATGCGGTCCATGCAGAAACTGACGCTGTGCATGCGGTCGTCCGTGTACGTTCTGCACAGTCAACCGTGGAAATGAGGCCGATGGGGCAGACAGAATTTGCCTGGCCCTTTGTCCATAGCAATGACATATTTGTGAAAACCCTGTTAAGTCTTTTGATCTGCAGTGACTTCATAATTGGTAACCTCTGAACCAGGGTTATTATAGTTAAAGGTGCATTATGTAATAAATCTAAATCAACTGGCCATAAAATCCTCCTAATATGTCACAGAGACTCAGGAATAATGTTCATATAACAAACTGAACTCACCAACAACAACAGTACAGACAAAATATTTGCATTAAAAACAATATTTTGCAGACTGCAAATCATGTTTATGTTTTAAAATCATGTTTTGGCATGTGGTGCCACCTACCGCCGTCTACCAGTCATTGCAGTCAGTAGAGTCTTAGCTGCCGAGTTGGGGTGAGTGAGGGTTGCCAGTTACGTCTGAGCTACAATAAGCGGAGAAAACGAAACCTAAAAGACCAAAGTATTTTGTATTTGAGTGTAGTAACCGTTTTTGGCCACATTCTTACATATGGCGCCTTTAACAATATTTTGGTGTCTACAAGTCAAGGTTTTCTCTTAATACCTGAAAAACTAAACTGAAACTAGTCAATTCCTCAAAATAAAACTAAACTAAAACTACTAAATCATTTGTTGAATGAACTAAAACTAAACTGAAATAAAAAATAAAACCGAAAACCTAAATAAAAATAAAAACGAATGAAAATGTATAATAATCTATAATACTATATAATATAATATATAATATAAAATATATATAATACAATAATAATCTTGCTCTGAACTTGGCCCAATGCTACTAGCTTGCTCCAGCCCAGTTTGACATAGGGCCCCCCCAGTCCCTTCTGCCGTGGGCCCCCTATATCTCTTGAAATGCCTCTGTCTGTTGTGAAAGGTACTAGAAAGTTTCTGTCTTTATTTCACTGTGACATTTCCTCCGTCATTATTCCTCTCAGACACACTAACATTTGAAAAAGGTCATTACTGCTGCATAACTGCGTCCCCAACATCACGCTTTCTTTCTTTCACAGGAACAAGTTGAATACGTCTTCCTCGTCATCTTCACCATCGAGACCTTCACTAAAATCCTGGCCTACGGTTTGGTCATGCACCCCAGCGCCTACATACGCAGCGGATGGAACTTGCTCGATTTCATCATCGTCATCGTCGGGTATCGTTTACTCCTTGTTTTCTTTTATTTCATGGAACTAGGAAGTGAAATAGAGATTAGAATTTTCCTAGCTGTGTCTTTCACAGTGAAGTGCAGCAGTTGTGTGTGTGTGTGTGTGTGTGCATGTACGCAGGTTGTTCAGTGTCATGGCAGAGGCCATGACAGACCATAAGCCAGGAGAGGCCCATCATGCTGCAGGAAAACCTGGAGGCCTGGATGTCAAAGCGCTCAGAGCGTTCAGGGTGTTGCGACCACTTCGACTTGTATCTGGTGTACCAAGTGCGTTTATCCTTCGTTTGTGTGTTTGTATGAGAGTGTGTTTGCGCCATGCGCCACTTTTAAAACGTGCGTTTGTCTCACTAGGCTTACAGATCGTGTTGAACTCCATCATGAAAGCCATGGTGCCCCTTCTCCACATTGGTATGTTGGTCATGTTCGTCATCATCATCTACGCCATCATCGGCTTGGAGCTCTTCATCGGCAGGATGCACAAGACGTGTCACTTCAGCACCACAGGTCTGTGCTCTTTGAAGAACTTTTAAGATCCAGTGTGAAACACTGTAACGTGATCAGGACGCGCTTATTTTTATCATTTTTATTATCTAATGGTGAGACTGCAGATTGTAACAGACACTTCCTTGTTTCCCGTGCATGTTTGGGAACAAAGGCCCTTGCCTAAAGTACATAGAAAAGGCTAAGAAGCCAAAATAATTTCTATTTTAAAGCACAGCAGCCATGTTGACAGGTCACACCAGAGACACTGCAGGTGCAAATAATCAAATGGCTGATGGCTGCGTTCCATTTAGCATGGGTGCATGCTGACACACTGTCCTGATTGACATGAGCTGAACAGAGCCATAGTTAATTTGATCTGTAACACCAATCCAATCCAATCCAATCCAACTTTATTTGTAAAGCACTTTAAAACAACCACAGTGAACCAAGAAGAAGAATAAATAAAACATAGAATAAGTCAAAGGCATAATAGCTCACAAGAGGTGATAACATGCTGCTGAAAACAACTCAAATAAATGAAAAGACATTAAAACGATCTAAAAACAGATCAAATAAAAATAAGTGAAACCAAAAACAGACAAAAACAACTTAAATAGTGTCAAAAGCCAATGAAAAGAGGTGAGTTTTAAGAAGAGATTTAAAAACAGGCGGATGTACACCGATGCTTTTCTCTCTAAAACATGCTTTCAGGACTATTGTCATTGTTTGATCCTTCACACATTGAAGGCAGTATTTAATATTGTGTCTTTGAGTGATTATCCCTGATATAATGTAAGATTTTATATTAAATGCGGTTGTGAGACATCTTGTGGTCCGATTGTGGCCTAAAGAGCTGCTTTGATCACTTATGCATTGGGCCAACTTTGAACCTTTGGGTAGTTTATTCAATTTGTGCCACCCTTGCCCTTTAAAAAAACCAAAAAAAACATTAACACAGCTTTTCTGCTTATATCGTTCTATCTTTAACCTTCTATCCTCTGCTCCAGGTCTCATCGTGGAGGACGACCCTTCACCCTGTGCTTTTGCCGGTTCCGGCCGCTTCTGCGTGGACAACGGGACGGAGTGCAGGGGCAAGTGGGAGGGTCCCAACGGCGGCATCACAAACTTTGACAACATCTTCTTTGCCATTCTGACAGTGTTCCAGTGCATCACGATGGAGGGCTGGACAGACGTTCTCTACTGGGTAAACACAGAACCTGCTCCTCAGTCGCCTTTCAGTTTATGTGCCAAGTCTGAATTTTCAAGTACAAACACTGTGTGTGTGTGTGTGTGTGTGTGTGTGTGTGTGTGTGTGTGTGTGTGTGTGTGTGCGTGTGTGTGTCTGCACAGATGAACGACGCCATCGGTTTTGAAATTCCATGGGTTTACTTTGTGTCTCTCGTCATCTTTGGGTCGTTTTTCATCATCAATCTCGTATTGGGTGTGTTGAGCGGGTGAGTAAATGTCAACTTCCTGTCACACTTGTTATTTTATACAATACAAATCCCCTGATTTCCTGTCCGTGTGTGTGTGTGTGTGTGTGTGTGCAGAGAGTTCTCCAAAGAAAGAGAAAAGGCGGTGGCGCGTGGTGAGCTGCAGAAGGCGCAGGAGAGCAAACAGATGGAGGAAGACATGATCGGCTACATGGACTGGCTCATAGAGGCTGAGGATGTGGACGAGGAAGGAAACAAACGTTAGTCGTCAAATGTCCGCAGATATACACACACACGTTCAGGTCCAAGCAACGCTGATTCTAACACTAATATTTAAACCAAATGTTGTCTATTAAAGGTGCTGCGATTGCAAAGAAAAAGATGATGAAGAAGTTTGGCTGGTACAAACACAGTGAGGATGGTGGAGGTAAATGTCAGCTCTCTCTCTGTTCTATTGTTGTCTTAATCATTATGATATATGATGGTGACTTTTCTCTAACTGCACGTGTTCCTGTGGTCTCAGCCGAGTCAGACTCAGATGATGACATAGCTTACCTCGACGATGACAGTGGCTTCTGTGCTTCTCTCATGTAAGAAAAGATTTATTTGTTATTATTAACACGCCGGAGAATTGCGTCACTCATTTCTCTTTCTCCAACTGTCTTGTTTTGTCAGGGCGAAGATGATGGCTAATAGCTTCTGGTAAGATTTTCAATATTAATCAAAATCAGTGCCGTTGTTGAGCTGATGTCGTAAACGTTTTTCTTAATGATGTCACAGCTGATAAGGTTTTTCCCAAATCCTTAAAAGACAAATGCAATTTTGATAGAGCTAGCCTCCTGACTCTTTTGTAGTTTATTGTTTTACCCTCAAAATTCAGGTCTTTATGACATCTAGTGTTGAGACTGCAGATTATAACAAAACGAAAAACTCCCTGCACTCACCGCTCCATTTACCAAGTGCCTTAAGTACATATAAAGGTTTATTCTGGTGAACAGGGATGTGTTAGAGGAAAACAAACATGTTAAACCTGACAATGTGGAGGACAATAGAAGGACAAATTCCCCTCAAACTGAAGGAAGGGATGTCTAAAAGTTCCTGGAGGATGGATCAATGCCACACAAGCACCCATAATATGTGGATCATTGCATTGTGTTCTTATTTTAAAGCTGTTTTAAAGCACTTATACAAACACACTATTTACATTACGTTCAAAAGTTTGCGGTCACTTCGAAAATGTCCTTATTTTTGAAGGAAAAACCCTTTTTTTCAATGAAAATAACATTAAATGAATCATAAATACACTCTATACATTGTTAATGTGGTAAACGACTATTCTAGCTGCAAACGTCTGGTTTTTAATTGAATATGTACATAGGTGTATAGAGGCCCATTTCCAGTGTTCTAATGGTACATTGTGTTTGCTTATCGCGTTAGAAGACTATTGGATGATTAAAAAACCCTTGTGCAATGATGTTAGCACAGCTGAAAACAGTTTTGCTGGAATAAAAATCATTATTTCTAATCTAGTCAATGTCTTCACTATATTTTCTATTCATTTTGCAACTCTTTTGATGAACAAAAGTGTGATTTTTAATGGAAAATACTAACAAATTGTGTAGGTGACCCCAAACCTTTCAACAGTAGTGTAAGTACTCAGTCACGTCTTTCACACAGTGTCATGTCTACTCTGTGTCTAGTGACCAGTTATGTCAGCTGAATCACACCTTCAGGAAGAACAGCCGCGTTGCTGTTAAAACCACTAACTTTTACTGGCTGGTTCTGCTGCTGGTGTTTCTCAACACTGTGGCCAGTGCTTCTGAGCATTACGGACAGCCAACGTGGCTCACAGAAATGCAAGGTAGGAGCTCTCGCCTCCTTTTCCTCATAACCTTTGCTGATTTTTTTCCCCTCAGCTCCCTGAAAACACGACTCCCTCTTTTCTTTTTTCGTCCCGCAGAGCGAGCCAACAAGATCCTGTTGCTGCTGTTCACTCTGGAGATGCTGATGAAGATGTACGCCTTTGGTCTGCAGATCTATTTTATGGCGCTCTTCAACCGCTTCGATTGCTTTGTGGTGTGCGGCGGCATCCTGGAGACTCTGCTCGTGGAGATGGACACCATCCCGCCCATCGGCATCTCTGTGCTGCGGTGCATCCGACTGATCAGGATATTTAAGATGACTCGGTAAGTGATGACAGGGCGCCACAAATCAATCAACTCCAGCCCTGACCCATCTTATGTGCATTTCCTGAAATATTATCTGTACTTTCCTCTTGTTTCCAGACACTGGGCTGCTTTGTCTGACCTGGTCAACTCACTCCTTAACTCTATGAAAGCTATTTGCTCCCTTCTTCTGCTGCTCTTCCTCTTCCTCATCATCTTTGCCTTGCTGGGGATGCAGTTGTTCGGAGGCAAATTCAACTTCGACGAGATGCAGATGAAGAGAAGCACCTTCGATTCGTTCCCTCAGGCTCTGCTCACCTGTTTCCAGGTGTGATGTTTCGCACGCGTCTCACTTTTCAGTAATACTAACTGCACAGTATGTATGAATAACATCTCTGACGGTCTGTCTTTGCAAGATTCTCACTGGAGAGGACTGGAATGCCGTGATGTACGACGGCATCATGGCCTACGGAGGACCCATCTTCCCCAACATGGTGGTGTGCATGTACTTTGTCATCCTATTTGTCTGTGGCAACTGTATCCTTTTTTTTAGCAAGTGGTCAACAAAGCAGCAATGATTGAAAATGGATTTATTATCCAACTGTGGTCCTTACACATTACAGTTAGCCTTAGCTTTCTTTATTGTAGATTTATTTCGCTGCAAAGAGGAACGGAGCTGTAAAAGTCTTACAAATCAGGTCTCAGCAGAAGAAAAAAACACTAAAATCATGCAAATGAAGGAAAGTAAAATTGAGCTTTCCAATAAACTTATGAGCCAAATGTTACTCACAAGGGATTATTTATCATAAATGATGATTGCAGCTGTTTTTTTTTTTTATTACACTTTTTGAAATTCAAATTAACCAAAAACAACACTGAGAGTCATTGTTTTGGATTATTATGTTCAGTCCTTTGATTCAAATATGATTCCTTCATTTTTTGAGATTAGACATTCTGCTCAACGTCTTCTTGGCTATCGCTGTGGACAACTTGGCAGGAGGTGGCGGGAAGAAGAAAGTCGAGTAAGTTTGATAGAAAAGGTGGTAATAAAGTGAGATAAAATCAGAGCTGCTACTAACGGTTATTTTCATAATCGATTAATCTGTCGATTATTTTCATGATTAATCGCTTGGTCCAGAAATGCAAAAAAAAAAAAAATGTTAATCTGTCTTTGTTGAATCTTGTTTTGTCCACAAACCAAAAATGATTAAGTTTCTAATAATTTCTTTGTTATATGGAGAAAAGAAAACAATTGATTAGTAATTGATCAATAATCGATTCATTGATTAATTGTTTCAGTTCTGGATAAAATGTTTCTATTTCAAATTCATTGATAAAAATGTCGTCGTACTCTCGTCTGAATGAATCCTGACGTTTACTTTTTTTCAGAGAGAAAAAGGAAGAAGAGGAAGAGTGGGACGATGATGAAGAGAAAGAGGATGAAGACGCAGGGGTCAATAACGCTTTCCTGTCTTTTTTGTGTGGGGGGGGGGTTGTTTTTACTGAGTCATCAGAGGCTGATTGTGTGTTCCGTCTGTAGAATGACGAGGACGACTGGCAGGAAAACGAGGAGCTCAGAGCCATCGAGGGACTTGAAGGTGAGCGTGATGGACGTCGTTTATCCTGCAGGAGGAACACGTGACATGCAAATTAACGTTTTTTTTTGGCTCTTTATTTTCTTGTAGGAGTTGCTCCGTTAAAGCCGGAGTTCTCAGGGCCCAAAGAGAAGATCGTACCGATCCCTGACGGAAGCTCGTTCTTCATTCTTGGAAAAAAAAACTGGTAAATTTAAAAATATAGACTAGATTTGATCATTCGCACTCAACCCAGTGATGATAAAGATCTACGATTAGTCTTAATTCTCACTAATTTAGCGTTAAGATGTGTAATATGTCTTTAATTTCCTTGCATTTCTCAGTCTGCGAGTTGCCTGCCACAACCTCATCCATCACCCTTACTTCACCAACTTCATCCTCATCTTCATCATCTTCAGCAGTATTTCCCTGGCTGCTGAGGATCCAATCAAATCCCACTCATTCAGAAATATTGTAAGAATCAACCACCATCAGCGCTTCATCAGTATCTCCTCTTGCAATCGTCTCACCTCACACTGATTCCTCTCTTCCTCAGGTGCTCGGTTACGCCGATTATGTCTTCACGTCCGTTTTCACCGTGGAGATTGTGCTAAAGGTGATAAAGGTTACAGTGGAGAGTCATTTGCATATCATTCGACAATGTTCACGCTCAAGTGTTCTTCACCTCCTCTCTCATGCTTAGATGACGGTGTACGGAGCTTTTCTTCACACCGGCTCCTTCTGCAGAAACGCCTTCAACCTGCTCGACCTGCTGGTTGTCGGCGTGTCGTTAACGTCTTTCTTCCTGCAGTGAGTAGTAACTCAAACTTTGATAATGAACTTATAGCTGAACTTTTAGGATGGAGAAGGGGTTCATTCTGAACATGTATTTCCTTCTGTTTTATTCTTCTGTTTATTATGCCTTTCCGCGTCAGTTATGTTTGTCTGTTTCTTTTACAGATTCAAACAAAATCATATTTATCATCGTTCACAAACAGAACACTTTACATTATCCAGTGTGACCTGCTCTTGTTTGTTTATGTACAATATGGAGCATCACAATGCGACATGATACAATATGATACAATAAGGTATTATACAACACAACACAATATAACATGATATGATACGATAAGATACACGTTATTGTCACCTATGTGGATATTTGTTTTGGGCTCAGTGGTGCTGCATACATCACAATTAATAAATAAAAGCTACACATATCAAACATGTAATATAAAGTAAAAACATAAAACCATTCATGATAATAAATATGCTGATGCAATGCAAATACAACTATGGAACCCAGCACAGGGTGGAATGAAAAGGAAAAGTCTAAATCCAAAAAGTAAAAACCCTGTTTTAACTTTGAAAGTTATGCAAAATGCAAATAAAACCGTAAAACACAACACAGGGTGGAATAAGATAGGAAAAGGCTTGAGTCAAGAGGTTAAAACCCTGTTTTAACTTAGAAATGAACTAAAAAATGCAAATAAAACACAACACATGGTGGAAAAAAGGACCTATTTGAAGGCTGGAGTAAAAAGATTTTAAGTATTAAAAATATCTAGTGAGCTGTCTTCCCTGATATCTAAGGGAAGTTTAGGGACGTAAATAATAATAATCTCTTCAAAATTGTATTTATTTTTGAATGAAGAACAACACAAATTAGTTTTCCCCTATTACTTTCACAGCAGTCAAGTCTAACAAGGAAACCTAACTGTCTCTGTTTTGTCACTGGTTTCCTAATAAACATATTTGAAACAACTTTCACAGCAGTCTTAACAAATCCAGCCTGATTTCATTATTATTACTTTATTTTTATTGATTCATTGTTTCTTTATTACTAATTATTTCAAATTCTATTCTAATGCTTTTTGCTCCCAGTTCAAGTGCGATCTCTGTGGTGAAGATTCTCCGTGTGCTGCGTGTGCTCAGGCCTCTTCGAGCCATCAACAGAGCTAAAGGTCTAAAGGTGAATTATTTCTATATCATCATATGAAAGTGGGCATGATATTATACTGTATAGTTACATTATGATCAGTGCATGTAAAGTTATCTTGCATTATGTTCAACAGAATGTGGTGCAGTGTGTGTTTGTGGCGATCCGCACCATCGGTAACATCCTGATCGTCACGACGCTCCTTCAGTTCATGTTTGCCTGTATCGGAGTGCAGCTCTTCAAGGTGCACTTTCTTTTTTTATTAACATAAATCATAAGGTAATTGCCTACTGGGCTTTTTTTAATGGTTTACCGTTTGTGTTTCTTGTTACAGGGCAGATTCTACAGCTGCACAGATGAAGCCAAACACACTCCAGACGAGTGCAAGTCAGTTTTATTCTCTCATTTCTCTACATATATTCATAAAAACCCTTAAAAAAAAACGCACCAAGAAAGAAGCAAAGGAAAAAATATTTCTTTGCATTTTTTATTATTTTATCTTATTATTTTTATTTATTTTAAACATAATGACAATCTAAATATATATATATATATATATATTTTTTTTTTATAAGACCCTACAGTATTTCAGATACAGGCCTCTACCAAACGGTTGAGACGTCTGTTCATAATAAACCTGGTTTGCATAATTCATAAAGTACAACATTCACAAGTCACATTAAGTGTTAGCGAGTTCAGCTCGATGCATTTTTCAATGAGATACAGTGACTTAAAGTGTGCTTGACCAAATGGTTGAGTAGTACCTTAAAGGGTTAAAAAAAAAAAAACCTTAACATGATATGTGCGTGTTGTGAAATATGTGTGTGTTTGATTTTAGAGGAACATATGTCGTCTATAAAGACGGCGACATGAACCACCCCATGGTGAGAGAGAGGATTTGGGAAAACAGCGACTTCAACTTTGACAACGTGCTGAACGGCATGTTGGCTTTATTCACCGTGTCCACGTTTGAAGGCTGGCCACTGTGAGTCGCAAAGTTTACAAAGTTTTTTTACTTAAAAGTATAAGATACAAGTTGTGCCTTTGGTGCACACTTTTATTCACTCTTGTCTTTCTACTTTAGTACGTCTTATTTTATACTTTACACGACAATTTTGTTCCAATTCGTTCAATTGTGTTCCGTTTTATTCTCTGTCCTTGAAGTGCTGCAACATGTGAATTTCCCCAGTGTGGGATCAATAAAATCTTATATAATTTAATATAAATAGGACAAAGTAAAAGATAAAATAGCCAGATACAGTATTTTGTAAAATGATCATGCGCTATCCATTCTTCACTCACGTTATTCTGCAAAGCTGCTGGATTTGCTTCAAAATGCTCACGCGCTGCAGGAGTGCAAGGTTGCAGGGAAAACGTGGACTGGATTTTCAGTGATGTCGGCTTGTGGAATGGATTGGATAACGACGTACTGAAGGGGTTCTGCCTTACACTATGAAGTGAAGGGAAACTGACAGATTTATGATGACATATTTAAGTGATTAATGACAGGTTATATCATTATTTATCTAAAATCAGATTATGGAATTTGTTGGCACTTTGATGTAAAAAAAAATAAAATATATAATAATAATAAAAACTCTAAAATAGGCCTAATGACGCCACTGCCATACAGTGCTTTAGTGTTCTCATAAACAATAACAATATAACGTGGAAAAATGCAATGCAAATTAAAAAGTACAAGAAGATGGACAAAGATGAGACATAAAGTACAAGGACAAACAAAAACTAATTGATGATGTAATCAATACAGATATAACTAACAGTAAACAATTAAATGGGAAGAAACTATTGAAAATATACTGTATATAAAGCATTTACTATATAGAAATATGTGCAATTTCACTGCACGTTAAAGAGCTGTACAGACACAGTGTCTCTGACCTTTTAGTGAACGTTAAACAGTGTGTTTTACTTTTATTACTTTTTCTTTCTATGCAAGAAATAATTGTCTCACCCTTGTTTATTTTTATCTACATACAGGCTCCTTTACCGGGCTGTCGATGCCAATGCCATAAACCGCGGACCCATTTACAACTACCGAGTAGAAATCTCCATCTTTTTCATCATCTACATCATCATCATCGCCTTCTTCATGATGAACATCTTCGTGGGTTTCGTCATCATCACGTTCCGAGAGCAGGGAGAGGCCGAGTTTAAAAACTGCGAACTCAACAAAAATCAAGTCAGTTTGTCTTCATATCAGCGCGAATGAGTTTTTGTACACTTTTTCCTTTTTTCATGAATAACGTCCGCTCCTCTTTTCCCCCACCGTGCAGCGTCAGTGTGTGTACTACGCGCTCAAAGCTCAGCCCATCAAGATTTACATCCCCAAAAACCCATCGCAGCTCAAATTCTGGAAAATCATCAACTCCAGCCAGTTTGAATATGTGATGTTTGTGCTCATTCTGGGAAACACCCTCACTCTGGCTATTCAGGTACTGCCTCACACAGAATCACTCACAGAAATACATAAACGCAGTATTTTAAACATCATAATACATTTGTTTGCATTTGTGTGTCTCAGCATTACGAGCAGTCTAAAACGTTTACCTCCGTCATGGACATCCTCAACATGATCTTCACCGTGGTTTTCACCATCGAGATGATCATCAAGTTGCTGGCTCTGCGCGCTCATGTGAGGCTTTTGCACGTTTCAAACCACCAACAGCACAACGGTGTTTATTTGCCACTTTAACTCTGATTATTCCTGCTTATGCAGCATTACTTCATCGACCCGTGGAACTCCTTTGACGCTTTGATTGTCGTGGGGAGCGTGTTGGACATCGCTGTCTCAGAATTTAGCGTGAGTAAATTAGTGTATTGTAAAAAAAAATAATGTGGTTTTCGTAGCCTGAGAATGAGCCTGTTATACACTACTGTTCAAAGGTTTGGGGTCACTTAGAAATGGGACTTTGTCACTTAGAAAGGAAACATTAAATGAATCAGAAACTCACTCTATACATTGTTAATGTGGCAGACGTCTGGTTTTTAATGTAATATGTACATAGGTGTATAGAGGCCCAGTTCCAGTGTTCTAATGGTACATTGTGTTTGCTAATGGCGTTAGAAGACTATTGGATGATTAGAAAACCCTTGTGCAATGATGTTAGCACAGCTGAAAACAGTTTTGCTGGTTTTTTGACCAAAGCGAAGTTATTATTTGAATAAAAATCATTATCTTATCTTCTTCTATTCATTTTGCAACTCTTTTGATGAATAAAAGTATGACTTTTAATGGAAAACACAAAAAAAATATTGTACAACCAAAAAGAAACATGGCAGAGAGAGTGTAGGAGTGAACAGAGTTGTGCAAAAGCTGCTGTAGTTCCTCGATTCCTCTGTTTTGTTGCAAACAGCAGTCTCGGCAGTAGATGTTAGCTAGTTCGTTATATATTAAAAAAGTGCACAGGTCCACTACTAAAAGTATTGTGGCATTTTGTATTTACAAGCACTTAGTTAATGTCTGTGCAAATGCTTGGCACCGAGATGCATCGAATAAAATCCAGTTGTTATTTACTTGTGTCTTGTTTTGCTCCAAGAGAATACGTTAAATAAATCCAAATTAGAATAATAACAAATCAAAGAAGACGACATAATAGTTACAGACCTTTTGGAAACAGATGTCTCTGATTCACGGCGTTTAACACAGAACAGTTACAGATAAGAGCAAAGCAAAATAAAGGTAAATGTAAATGAATGGTGTATAAACTGTAGTGTGATCCTCATCTTAATGATCGAACCAGCGACCAAAAATGAAGAACTGGCGAGTACTTTGTTCCAGAATTCTGGTTCTAATAAATACGTTGAACTTTCTTTGAATAGTTTTAGGTCAATAAATTATTGGTAATAACTTGGAAACAGTATACAAATATAAGTCAAGTCACAAGCTCAGTATATCTAAAAATCTCATCTGCCATTCACTTCACAGAATAAGATAGATTTAAATGTGTGTCTAATTCTAATGGTTTTTGTTTGAATTTCTCTCCTCCTTCACCCTGTGTCCACTTGTTGTTGATCCAGGGAGGAGGTCATGGTGAGGTGAGTCTCACATGTGTTTTAGTGTGTCTTCATTCTTTTATTCTTCACACATGACACTTTATGAAAACTGTATTCATTAACCCGTTGTTGTCTCTACTTATTCTCTGTCAAGGGTAAAGGAGAAAGTGGGAAAGTGTCCATCACGTTCTTCCGACTGTTCCGAGTCCTGAGGCTGGTCAAGCTGCTCAGTAAAGGAGAAGGTATTCGAACGCTTCTCTGGACTTTTGTCAAGTCCCTGCAGGTCAGTGCAGCGCTGAGGAAATGATGAACAAAACATATGAAAAAAAAAATCTAATTTAATCCCAACTTTCATCTGCAGGCTCTGCCTTACGTCGGTCTGCTCATCGCCATGATCTTTTTCATTTATGCTGTGATTGGTATGCAGGTGAGTGATCCAGGGCTAGAAATGTCCATTTTCACTCCCTAAAATAAATCAGTTAATGATAAATAAACCCTCACCACACACACACCGTTCTGCTTGTAGACCTTTGGGAGAGTGGCCGTCGATGACAACACAGAAATCAACAGAAACTGCAACTTCCAGACTTTCTTCATGGCCGTTCTGGTTCTTTTCAGGTGAGACGTTTCATTCAGTAAAGCGGCAGATGCTACTCTTGTTGCCAGAGAACAAATCCACACATTCTATTTTAATGGATGCAATTTCTCACTAGTAGTTCATCATTTTTTTGTACGTGCGCTACCGTTCAAAAGCTTGGGGTCACCTATACAATTTGTTTTGTGTTTTCCATTAAAAGTCACACGTTAATTCATCAAAAGAGTTGCAAAATGAACAGCAAATATAGTCAAGACATTAAAAATAATGATTTTTAGTCAAAATAATAATTTTGCCCTTTCGTCAAAGAACCAGCAAAACTGTTTTCAGCTGTGCTAACATCATTGCACAAGGGTTTTCTAATCATCCAATAGCCTTCTAACGTGATTAGCAAACACAATGTACCATTAGAACACTGGTAATGGGCCTCTATACACCTATGTACATATTCCATTTGCAGACGTTTGCAGCTAGAATAGTCGTTTACCACATTAACAATGTACAGAGTGTTTTTCTGATTCATTTAATGTTATATTCATTGAAAAAAAAAGTGATTTTCCTTCAAAAATAAGGACATTTCTAAGTGAGCCCAAACTTTTGAGCGATAGTGTATCCCTTGTATTATTTAAACACTGACTTGTACATGTGTGGACAGTGGCGTGCACAGACATTTGGAAGTTCAGTGGTGAAAATTTATATATATATATATATATATAATTTCCCACATTCTCACACACGTGTATACCGATACAGAGACAGCATCACTTTCTATTACAGAGATGAGCATTTTATATACAGCACTGTGAATATAATTTCCTCTAAGGACACTGTCATGTAGGGACAGTCGGGAACTTCATAAAGGCGTCCTTTTTGATTGGAAGGACACCCATAGGAAATTAAGTTGCGTCTCATAGGACACTGCATCGTTTTTCTCTACTAGAAAGGCTCTCCTTTACAAACAATAAATCCTTTCAATGTATATTTGACTTTAGCGGCCAGTATCACCAGTATATTATATAAGATTGTCACTTCTTTATGATTTTACCACTCTAGAGGGCACTTTAGTGCACTGTGTATTTGTCCATTAGGGCACCAGGGGGACATTTGCCACTGTGTGCGGATACCTATGAATTTCCTTATATAATCTTAAGGAAGTTTCCATGGTTACCGTCTTCTTTGTGCATGCCACCAACTGGACTGGAAAGTGGTGTCATGTTGGTTTGTGCAGAAACACATTCTGAGGCTAAATAACCCAAATGATTGTGATTTTCAAGCACTTTTACAGGCATACGTATTGGTAGCATATTGGGAGATTTCGAGAATCTTAATATTGATTAGACTAACATATTATTTGCTTTAAACCAGGGGTCTCAAACTCAAATGACCTGAGGGCCAATGCGCATCTATTGTGGTCAAGAGGGGGCCGGCCGAGAGAACAAACAGTGGGAAAAAAAACAACTGTCACAATATTACATCATGATATCACACATATACTTATTATTACTATTTATGATGCAAAATTAATGCATTAATATCAAAAACTGACATTTATTTTTAAATTACATAAATAATAGTGTGGACAACTGTAATTAAAATTCATACCAGGAGTCGTTTCGGAGTCACTGCCATTCGTGGCTTAGGCCCTAACAAGTGTATTTATATATGTAACTGAATGTTGTATAAGATACATTTAATAATGGGATAATTATGAACAAATGTCTTATTATTACTGTTATAAAAACATTGCTAGCAAACATATATTGTATCAGCTACATTCTCAGCAACGCACTGTGTTTAAAAGACGGTGAGGGCCATGCTTTCATTATCACATGATATTAAGTGGGGGGCGCCATGTAATCGATTGGGGGGGGGGGGGGCGCAGGTGGCCCCCGGGCCGCCAGTTTGAGACCCCTGCTTTAAAGCCCTTGTTTTGCCTTGTAATAAGATATTATAATTATCTCTTTAAGTATCTCTCTTCAAATATCACTTGTGTTTTGAAATTTCCTCTTTGCCTCATTAATCTAAAACCACAATGAAGGATTTACTCATTTCATCTCAGTGACATCAGTGTTTTGTCTCCGTCTTCCTCTCAGGTGTGCGACCGGAGAGCAGTGGCAGGAGATCATGTTGGCAGCTCTGCCCGGACGACGCTGTGACCCCGAGTCTGACATTGAACCCGGAGAGGAGTTCACCTGTGGAAGCAACTTGTCCTACGTCTACTTCATCAGCTTCTTCATGCTCTGTGCTTACCTGGTGAGAAATCCTTCTCAGATCATTTTGCAGTAAAAGCAATTTTTCCTACTTTGCTGTGAGTTAATGCAGCCTTTTTGACTCTCCATTAAATTTAGACGTCATTAATTCACACTTGTGTTTTGCAGCCTATGAGGTGAGGGTGGGATAAACGTCAGATGAAACAGCAGCAGTGTGAAAAGCTTAAGTCTTCTTCAGTCCCCAGGGATTGTGTTAATCCAGACAGCATACCTAAATCACACAATCCTCATTTAAGAATATGCACATATTTCTGTAAATGCTCCTCAGTGACCTCAGTGCCATTTTAAGACATTGAAGTGATTTTAAAAAAAAAGTTGAGATAAGAACGAGGTCTGCTGTCAAATATCTCTCTCTGTGGTGTGTTTGTGTGTTGTCAGAGAAAAACTCGAAAAGATCCCAGAATTCTTTCATTTTAATTCCAAAAAAGACAAGCCCATATAAACTTTACTTTTGTTGTAACCTCACACAGATTTCATTTCACCATATGTTCACTATGGACCTTTATGTGGGACATTATTCATTTTCTCAGTCTAAGCTCTTGCTCCTTAAAAGCTGATTTACAGCCACATTGAGTCCTGGTTCATTTCCAGCTCTGCTCTGTATGTGTTTCATCTATGGAGTCTCCTTTTAGATAAAGCTGACAAGCATCCGTGTGTTTATGGTCTTTGACATTTAGCAGAAACACAGTCACACACTGGACCTTTAAGTACTTTGTGTGTAATAGTTCTCAACAAGAGTCACATTTCTTGACAATTGCTCGTAAACCTCACTTTATAAGGCTCAAACTAATTCTTTCTCTCCTTGTTTCTCTCTCTCTCTCTCTCTCTCTCTCTCTCTCTCTCTCTCTCTCTCTCTCTCTCTCTCTCTCAGATTATCAACTTGTTCATCGCTGTCATCATGGACAACTTTGAATACCTGACACGAGACTGGACAGTGCTGGGCACCCACCACCTGGACGAGTTCAAGAGAGTTTGGTCCGACTACGATCCAGAAGCCACGTACGACTCGTTTCCTGGTCTTTTATTTTACCCTCCTCTGTATTGGCTGAGCTTCCACTTCGTGGTGTGGTCATCCACAAATCAGTAGCCACAGCAGTGATTGCTCTAAGACTTAGAACACAATTAGAACACAATTAGAACGAGCCACTAGTTCATTCAGAATCGGCTGTTTATCACGGATGGTGATTTCCGTATTCCCGCAGCAGCCTCCGCATTAAAACCACTAGAAGCTTAGCATCGACTGTTCTCTATGAGACGTCACGGAAAAATGTCACTTCCAGGGAAGCCGGGCTTCCACGAAAGTGGAAAGGTGGGCGGGCGGGGAAGCTGAGCTTCTGCATGATGATTGGAGGAACTGTCTGAAAGGTGGAACCAGTTTTTGATTGACAGCTTTGCAGGAACAAACACAACAGTTGCCAAGTCCACTTATTATAAGCAACTCTTTCTCTGTAAAGTCATTTATTATTATTGACCTCCACCAGGAGGCATATGTTTTCGCCGGAGTTTGTTTGCCTGTCTCTCTGTTAGCAACATAACTCGAAAATTCACGGACGGATTTGGATGAAATGTCCGCAATGGGACCAGGAACAAGTGATTCAAATTTAGGGCGTAATCTGTAGACGCTGCACACCGGCAGGGTGTATTTTGTAGGCACTGAGCTGCCTTGGCGGAGGTCTGCGCTCTCCGAGTGCTTTTCTAGTTGATAGTTGCAGGTTTCAGGTCTTTTGAGCTTGTTGCTAAAGTGTAGTTTGCATCATTTGGGCTCGTTCCCAGCTCCATGAGTTTGATAGTTCGTCTGCTTGCTGGATTTTTCCCACCCGTGTATAAATAGCTGGGCCTTAAATGAGCTTCCCCCTGTTTAACACAGCAGCACCTGTCACTGTAGTGCTCAGTAACTGCATGTCAGCATGATTCAAGAGCACGTGCATCAATTTACATTCATTACTCCTCTCAATGTTTCCGAAAGATCCTCAGTTAATTGAATCACTCAGTAAATGACTGGCTCGTGTTTTTCCTGCAGCGGTCGCATTAAGCACATCGACGTCGTCACGATGCTGCGAAGGATTCAGCCGCCTCTCGGTTTTGGAAAACTATGTCCTCATCGCGTTGCTTGTAAAGTAAGTGGACACTAAATAATCAGACTTCACTTAAAGTTTCTTGGATAGACGTACAGATCTCACTGTCACGTTTCCGTCGCCTCGTCCTCTCAGAGACTCGTCTCCATGAACGTCCCTCTTCACGGCGATGGGACCGTCACCTTCAACGCTACTCTGTTTGCTCTGGTGCGAACCTCACTGAAGATCAAGACTGAAGGTGAGCGACACGTGCAAACACAGACACTCTCTCACATACGATGATGCTATCCTGCTGTTTCCCTTAAAGGATTTCTCTTTGCCCCTCAGGTGCCATCGACCAGCAGAACGAAGAGCTAAAGCTGATTATTAAGAAGCTTTGGAAGCGCACTAAGCCCAAGCTCATCGATGAAGTCATTCCTCCCCCTAGAGGTAATTCAGAAAATGACAACGCCATCATGAAGAAAATGAGAGTAAAGAAAAATTCTAACATAAATATATTTCTAATGTTATCTATTGATGTGAAAGAGGTAAGAGACAACACAGGAAATGAACCACTGCTTAAAAGTGTATTATTTCCATGTTTTATTTGAATGTTATTATCAAGAGAATTAATTTTTAGTTCCTCCTTTACCTCTCCCTCCATCACTGACCGCAACGATGTCATTTTATTCCTCTTTTCTCACCTCAGGCGATGAGGTGACATGTGGGAAGGTGTACGCCAGTTTCTTAATCCAGGACTATTTCAAAAAGTTCCGCAAAAGAAAGGAGCGGGAGAGGAAATCCAAAAGGAAGGACAAGATGGCTTCTCTCCAGGTGACTTTGAAGACTGATTTCAGACCAAAAAAACACAGAAATTATTTATTTATTATTATTATTATTATTATTATTATTATTATTAATAATAATAATAATAATAATAATAATAATAATAATAATAAGTTTTCAGCTGTACTAACATCATTGCACAAGGGTTTTCAAGGGTTTTCTAATCATCCAATAGTCTTCTAACATGATTAGCAAACACAATGTACCATTAGAACACTGGAAATGGGCCTCTATACACCTATGTACATATTCCATTAAAGCAGTTTGCAGCTAGAATAGTCGTTTACCACATTAACAATGTATAGAGTGTATTTATGATTCATTTAATGTTATATTCATTGAAAAAAAAGTGCCTTTCCTTAAAAAATAAGGACATTTCTAAGTGAGCCCAAACTTCTGAACGGTTGTGTACTTACCTTTGTTTACCATTTTATGTCTGAATACACTACAAGTCTTACATATAGCTCCTTTAACACTGAGGGCTATACGCATGTGTTTTCTCAGCAAGGGCTGCGGACGCTGCAGGACCTGGCTCCAGAGATGCGTCTGGCACTCGCCACCGACCTGGACGAGGAGGAAGGCGCAGACACGTGCGATGATGTTTTCGACAGTGGGCCGGGAACCTCGGTGACCACCACGCCCGCCAGCACGCCGATGCCTCCCATCGAGATGCTGGTGGAACAGACGAGTGTGATCGTCGAGCCGCAGCCCAAAAAATTCAACATGGGCGTGATCACGGAGCAGGTCATGGGTCGACAGGAGCACCAGAGACCCGGATCAGAGCTGGACGCTGCAGGTGTTGTCATAGAGCAGCCTGTCAGGTCCAAGCCCCTACCCACCAGGTGTGTTTCTCACTTCTTTGCACGATGGGAAAAATTGACTTTTAAGTTTGTCAAAAGTCATAATGAGGAGCTTCCTCTTCTTCGTTTACAGGGTGAACAGAGTGGACTCCCTCAGTGAGGTACCAGCTACTCCTCCTCCTCATCCTCCTCCTCCTCCGCCTCCACCACCTCCCCCAGAGACGCTGACAGCTGAAGAACCTGTGACTGCAGCTCCAGACGGAGCAGCTGAGCAGGTGTATATTGGCGAAGGTGATGCCGCGAGTCTGGCATCAGTCGACAGGTAAGACGCAAGAGCAAAAGTGAGAAAAACACCCACACATGTTTACATTCTTGCTGTCGCCTGTATAATTTTCCAGTTCGCTGGTTGTGGCCAACCAGGAAGTATAGTAAGAACATATTGAATAGCCACCAGGGGGCGACTCCTGTGATGAATGGAAGTCAATGGGAAAATTTGTCTACTTCTAACTTGATTTATAACATTTATTAACATTTTCCTTATGGGTTTATGGTCTCAGTTACTCTTCCTCAATAGCACATGATGTCAATCTTGTAAATTATTTCCTCTTATAGAGAAAAATAGACGATAAAGCACACGGCACATGTGAGTGGACACCAGCGTGATTGACAGCTGGTGTTGTCCAATAGGTGCCCAGCAGCAATCCTGTCTCTGTACCTCAAGAGATAAAACTTTAAAATTTAGTGTTTTAAAAGCAAGAACACAACTCAAGTTCTCACAAACCAAAATAATATTCAAATAAATAAAGTGGACTCATCTCAACAGGAAATAAATATATACAATGAGCCAGCATCCTTTTTAATATGCAAATAATAAAAACAAACTAATATTGGAGTTAGAAAGGAACTTTACATGTAACACTCGAACCCTTTTGACCATTAGATCCAATGACCTTATTATGCCAAAAAAAATTAAATGAAATTAAATGAAATTAAATGTTATTATCCTACATGTATTTTTAAGCATATAAGGGATTTAATAAACACATGAGACAGCTACAGATAAAGAGATCATTTTCATTCTCTTCAGAGGAGGCTGAACATGTAGCTTTGGGGCCCCCTAGTGGCTCAGGGGCGCATACCCATTTAGCTGGATTTATTGAGATTCATTTTGGGTAACCACATAAATTAGCTGAATTTAATCAGAATTATGAAATAACAGAAGTTGTGGTTCATTTATAAAACATGTAGCTCTTTCTATTTTAAATAATAATCTCACAGAAATGGAAGCACTAAATTATGTGACATATAAGTGTCAAAAAGCTCACGCTGGAATCTTGACCTTTGCAGATACGTGTATCCAGAAGCTGTCTCTCCTGTTCCAACCGAGACAGGCTACAACGGACAGACTTTGGAAAGAGCGAGCAGCATCGGGGAAATACCTTACGACACTTACGACGTCAACGACTTCAACGGTTACAGTGACACCAACGCCGACGGAGGGAGTCTCGCCACGAGCCCCACCCCTTATTCCACAAACGGATACAACGGGAACGACTACGGAGGCTACAGCGATTACAACGGCAGCGTCGTCAGCGCCAACGGTAACGGAAGTGCAGTGAACGGCAGCAGCGTGAGAAGTTACGCTGGGAACGACTTCAGTGATCATGAAAACAACGGCTCACAGTTTGTCAGGAGGCGGCTCCTTCCTGCTGTACCCAGAGGTGAGAAACCTGCATCTTGTACTTCATGGTCATCGGCAAGTTAAAGCGGAACTAGACCGGAAGTTCCTATTAACGCTGTTTTTTTGGTGTGTATCTGCGTCATTACCTTGTTTATGAAGCCCTGACGGTTCTAAACAAACAGTTCAGCCATTGCTAATGTTTTATTGTAATCTCGGGGCTCAACTAGATCTCTGAAAATCACGTAATAGTTACGTAAGCAGCGGTTCTCCTGAACAACCGATCGTCCTGCTCCGGGCACTAGTCCGGGCACATCCGGTTGCGTACATTGAACCGCAGAAGAAGAATAACGTCCGTTGTGGAGGTGTTTCACTAGCGACAGTGTCTTCTGACTCTGGGTCTGACTCCGGGTCAAAGGTCGTCAAAGGGACTGAGGCGGGGAGTCGTGAAGAAGCTATTTTTAAACACTGTTAAAACAATGTTTTGATAATGAGGAGCAGTGCATCCACCGTTCCAGAGGGGGGCGCTGCGCTTCTGAGAACGGATGTGCTGGATAGTACTGGCCAATCACAAGACTCTGTCTCCCGGGGGTTGAAAGTTCACTCTGAAATCTCGCAGCAGAAAAACAACGTCAGAAAAGAGGATTTCTATCGGCTCGTTTACAGCAACTAGGAGGTTTTTGACCATAAAAACAAGTTAATGTATGTAAGTAGACCTCCATAACTAACATATATGTGCAACAGGACCACTCTATGTCACCTTTAAATAAGAGAAAGAGGAAGTTCTGTGTCTGAAAAAAGAAAACCTTCAACAGCTTAATTTACTTGATTTTAAAGTTGATTTTAAAAGTCCAGTGTGTCAAAAGTAGTGACACCTAATGGTGATTCTAACAAACAGAGGACCTCACTGGTAACCTTATCTTTCACAAGCGTGTCAGGAAACTACGGTGGCCTTCAAAATGGCAGTCTCCGTAAAGAAAGGCCCTCGATTAATGCACATACAGTATAAACGGTGTATTCTAAGGTTAGAAAAAGAAAGGAATTATGATTTCAAAGCAGTTATGCACTCATACAAATTCAACCTCTGCCAGTAAACAATCCCAAATGTTGCATACTGGATCTTTAAGAAAGCTTGTGTTACAAAGCGTTTTAAGGACATGGCTTTGTACCAGGCAGAAAATATCTAAAAACAATGCAAAAGATGTTTGTATTACGGGATTTATATGATGACTATCTGATCATTATAATGTGGAATAATCACAAATGATGTATTCAATATATTGCATAGAGAGTTCAGGTGGAAGTGTTTTATTATTTTTATATTATTTACAGTGTGGGTCCAGAGACGCTGATTTTGGGGATTGTCCAGTGATTAGATGATGAGGTTACTCCCTGATCCACAATACAAGAATGGATAGATATAGTAAATTATATTTATGAAAATATTATAAGATAATAATGATTTATAAGAAAACAGTATTTATCAAGTTATGGACTAAGTGGTTCAAATATGTAACGCCTTTGCAGCTTTGATTTTTGTAGATGTGTCAAACTAATGATAAACACTGGTCAACACCGGATTTATTGTTTACGGTTTTTCTAGCTGATTTAGGATTATTTTGATGTGCTGAATCCAAAAATCACATTGGTTTTGCTCAATCAGGTCAACTTTTTGAACAAAGCTACATATTTGCTTTTTTTTTAACATTTTTGTTCACATGTACGGGTATTTTCACGTCATATGATGCAAAATTATTTTATATTTCTTACAAAACACAAATTCTGAAGATTTTGAATGTGCCAACTTATGACTTAATTGTTTTTTTTTTATGTTACAAGTGAATGAAATGGCTTCGACGAGAAGATCTTGCAAAAACAAGCCTGACGTATTCTGCTACATCTGAATACGTGAATATGCCGTTGTTGCTCACAGGAATCTAGTCACAAGTTTCATAAAGCGTGCTTACCATGCTTATTATGGTATTAAATGTTGTTTAATTTCACAAACATTTTATAAATTTAGTCAGAAATTAGCATAAAATTGAATTTTTGGATTCAGCAGTGCAAAATAGTCCTAATTCAGTTGAAAAGACAGAGACATTTTACACTATTTTTTTGTAAACCAGTGTAATGTAATGCCTTGTCCTCCTCACTTTTATTTTATTTTTTATTTTATTAACCTCTCCTGGACATACCGTTACCTTCGTACTGTAAAAAGATGTCCTAACCTGACCTACTTCCTCCTAACACCGTCTTCCTGATCGTTTCAGGACGTAAACCTACCTTTAACTTCCAGTGTTTGAGACCTCAGAGCAGCGTGGACGACGTCCCCATCCCAGGGAACTACTGCAGGAGCTCGTCACCATCCAGATCCCGTCTGCAGGTAAAACTCACCACCTCTTAACTCTTCTCTTTCACTCGGTCTCCCCTCACTCTCCTCCTGCTCTTACCACTGTCTGGTGTCAGGTGCAGCACAGCCTGGACTCTCGGCCCAGCAGCGTCTCCTCCATGTCGTCCGTCTCCTGGACGCGCACGGCAGCAGCTGGCACCACTCCCGTCCCGGGGATAATTGCCCCCTCGGGGCGCAGGGGCAAGCTCATCTACACTCCTATGATCCTGGTGGACGAGGCCGGCGGCACCAGTCAGCCGCTGTGGGGCGACGGCTCTGCCAGCCTCCCTGCAGGAAGCCGTCCTGGATGGTACCCAAATCAGGCCAGGAACTACAGCAGCATGAGGATGCCACCGGTCAACCAGGGCTTCGTGAACAAAGGCAGCGCAGACAGTCTGGTTGAGTCGGTGAGTCAGTGCAGCTTAGAATATAAACATCCCCTGCAGGTATTTAACTGATTTTAAAGATGCAGTAAATTGACAGAAATGTAATACTACCGTACCACGACCTTTATTTTTGCATTCGTAGCCCTTGAATAAACCTTTTAATATGCTTTTCATCTTTTTTGAGTACAAGCAGAAATGTAAGATAAAAGTTTACTTAAGTACAAGTACAATTACAGGTCTAAAAATAAAAATCTACTCAAGTTAAAATACAAAATTAGCTTAAGTAAAAGTTACTTGGGTACTCTTTAAAAAAATATCATTTTTTAAAATGTATTATTTTATATGTATATATTTATTATTTGTTTTTATTGTTATTAGTATTATTATTTTGTTATTATTTATTTATTTATAATTATTTATTATAATTTTGTTATTATTTATTTATATTTAATTATTTAATTATTATAATTACTCTGTTATTATTTATTTATTTTTAATTATGTATTATTATGTTATTATTTATCTATTTTTTACTATGTATTATTTTTAATA